>NW_014012151.1:0-13811 GCF_000611645.1 Monoraphidium neglectum
CCCCCGCGGCCCCCTCCCGCCCGGCCCCTCAGATGGTGTTGCCGGCTGAGTTGGTGGAGGGCGTGGAGGCGCCGCGGGCCAACCCCTTTGAGCGGCTGTTCAGCGCGCGCAGCACGCGGGACTACCCCATTGACCGCCCCGAGGTCGACTTCTCGGACCCCCGGCCATACGAGCAGCAGCTCTTCGACCAGGTGCGGCGGCGTTTTGTGTGCGTGTGTGTGTGTGTGTGTGTATGTGTGTGTGCACGTGCGTGCATGCTTGCATGCGTGCATGTGCGTGTGTATTTGGGGGGGGGGCGTGGCCGTGGGCGGTGGTGCGCATGTGTGCTTGTCTGCTCGCGGGTTTCCAGGCCCCTGGGCTTGTATGGCGGAGCGAGGGGCCTTGCGGCGGCCCAGCGCCTTTATTCGCGCCTCATGATCTCAACCATGATCTCAACCATGATCTCAACCATGATCCCCGCGACCTGACCTCCAACCCCCCACCGCCCATCCCTCCCAAACCTCACAGGTTCTGTTGGACGACCCGGACATCCCCGGCTACCAGCCCGCGCTGCCGGAGGGCTTCGACATCAACGAGTTCGCAAAAGAGATCGCGCGGGAAAGGAAGCGGTGATTACGCCCCCCAGTTGCGCAGTGCCGCTGCTGCGGCTACGGCGTGGTGGCGTCGCGCGGTCTGTCTTGCTGTGGATGCCGCTGTGTGTGCGCTTTGGGGGAGCCGATTGAGCTGAGCTGTTTTTTTCGTGCCGCAGGTTGTATTTTTCATGTTTTGTGGCGTACGGCACATTGTTCGGGGTGGGTGGATGGCGCCAGCGCGCCTCACCCTTGTGCTGCGAAACCTTCTTTCCAAACCGCCTGCTCGGCACGGCGGACAAGGGTCTGCACGCGACCTCTTTTGCAGGCGCAGCGCGGCCATGATGCAGACCCGTGCACCCCAGGTTGCTGCTGTAAAACGCACTCGAGACAGCTTACTGCGTAGCGGGGCCAGATGACGCAATTGCAGTGCCACTGGACTCGTGCGTATATCACAAAGGCAGTTTGTAATGCACCAGAACAGAAGGAATGCTGACAGCAGACAGCCGCGCATGCGAGGAGGCCCCACGCAGGTGCCGACAAGCCGACTGCGCTTCCAAATTAGGACGCTCCTGAGTGGCGAGGCTCCGCCTGTCCAGAGGGGGCCTCAGAGAAAGCAGCCGGCGCCGACAGGAAGGAGTGCCTAGGCACCCGCCCCTCACGCGCTAGCCAGCCTGCAGGCCAACCGAAAGCAAGATCACTCTCCACGCTCCTCCCGCCGCCGATCCCCGAATTCAAGATACAGATCCTGATCCAGATCATCCCTTCGCCTTCCTGCGGAGGTCCTCGAGCTCGAGGTCGATCGCGTCCCTCAGCGGCCGGCCCTCGGGCAGCGCCGCCGCCGCCGCCGCGGGCTGCGCCGCGCCGGCCAGCAGGCCGCGCTTGAGCGCAGCGAGGTCGTCCTCCACGCCGCTGCCGCCCTCCAGCGCCCGGAAGCGCGATTCGAGGCCGTCGCCCGTCGCCAGCACGCCCGCGGCCTCGCTCTGCGCCTCGAGCGACAGGACCTGGGGTTGAAGGAAGAAAGACGGGGGTAATTTAGAGGTTGGGTGGGTGGGGTGCGTGGCGCCAGCAGGTGCAGGTAGGTATGGATATGTATGTTGATATACAATTTTCACATCAAATCGTTCTTTGGATGTATACACGTATGTATATGAGAAGCGAGCCGTTGTTCGCGCCGGCCACCTGTCGCCCCCGACAAGGCGGCAGCGATGACGACAGGGCGGCGCCCGAGCCGCACGACCCGCCAAGTTCCTGCCGACGGCCCACGCCTGTCGCCCCACCAATGCCAACCCCACCCTCACAAGGCGCGCGCTGGTGCGCTTCGCTGCTGCACGCGTCAGTGAATCACACCACTGCCAAATCAAGCTTGCAACCATCCGCGGGTGGAGGTGCCGACCGCCCTGCCCCCTCACCTTCTCCTCCATCTTCTCAAACGCTGCCACCGCGCTGCTGGTGTTGAGAGATCCGATCATCTCCTGCACCTGCCTGCTCGTCTTCGCGCTCGCCGCGCGCGCCTTCAGCGTGTCCTTCTTGCTCTTGGCCTCGGCCAGCTTGCCCTCCAGGACGCGCGTGTTGGCGATCAGCTGGTCGGTGGCTTTGCGCTGCACCTCCAGCTGCGTGCGCATGCCATCCGCGTTGTCCTGGGGGTCAGGTTGGTTGGGGCGGGCGGACAGGTGGGGTGTGTCGTGGCTGCGTGGGTGTGGGGCTGAGGCGGCCTGCTGCTCAGCAAGGATCCGAGGGCAGGCGCTGCTGTATAATGGAGCTCCTGTGGGGAATCTACAAGATTGCGCACGCCTGCAACCACCACTGCTCTTGCCTTCCCAGGCGCCCCGACTGCTGCTGTGAACGAACGCTGCTGGTGACGCCCCCTCGTCCACGCCGCCGCTGCGTCAAGATCACAACCTCAACCTGCACACGCGAAAGCGACAGCCCACCCCACCTGGTAGGTCTTCCGCCTCTTCAGGGCCTCCCTGGCCAGGTCATCCTCCCCCTTTGACACCGCCAGCTCAGCACGCTTCAGCCAGTCGTCCTGCATCGGGGTGGCGCGAAGAGTGAGGGATCAGGATCTGTGTATGAGGGCATCGGGGGTTGAGAAACAGCCCCCTGCAGGGGCGATAGCTCACGTGGCAGACTTCTATCGGTTCGCGGGTGCCGCGCCTGGGGCGCGCGCCTGGTCGAGCAGCGCCCGTTGACCGGGCGCGAGCAGAGTGGCCGGCCGGCGGCCATGGGCGCCTCTGGCCTTCCACCCACCGCGGTGGTCTGGGCCTGTCTGTATTTGGCCTCCAGCTGCTTCTGAGACGCCAGCACCTGATGACGTCATCGGGAGGGGGGGTTGGAGAGGAGTTCGGGATGCACGCGGCTCATCATTACACCTCATATTGTGACGCGGCAGAGGACCCGGCCCTCGGCAGTAGCTGCGCAGCAACAGCGTGCCGCGGTCAAAGTCGCAGGCCACCGCAAGCCGGCCCATGCAGGCCTGCGCCGCATGCTGACGCGACATCCGAGCCGCGCGCGCACACCGCCCGGCGGGGACGGGGGCGGGTAGCACCCGCTGCTGGCTGTCCGTGCGCACACCTGGGCGGCCGCCTGGCGCATCTTAATGAGGTCCTCCTGCATCTCATTCACCACCTTGGGTTGTCACGTGGCAAGGGCGGATGAGTCAAACCCGGTTTTTGGGGGTGGCGGGGATGCGCTGCCGCTCATACGCCGAGTGTCGTGCCGTCGAGTGAAGAGTGGTGTGGTTTTCCATCCAGGGCCCCTGCACACCTCCGGGCCAGCAGCTGTACAGGCTCATGCGAATGGCTGCTGTGCACGAATTATTTATAACAATCATGGGGTGGTTTCGCATCACCCAAGTTGTGTTTTGGGTTCCAGGCGCCCACCTGGTCCAGGATCCTTTCCGGATCCTCCGCAGCAGACACTGCATGGCGCGGCAGAAGGGGGGGCGCATGACTCTGCCGTGCAGCCACAATCAGCCACTGGGGGTCGCAGGCAACCCATTGGTGCCCAGCCACTGGCCCGCCAGCCCCGCCACACAATGGGCATGCACGCCTAGTGATGAGCTTACCGAGCTGGTCGGCATAGCTCTTGACTATGCGTACTATCCGAGCGAAAAGATTTGCCTGCACCACGACCGAGCGAGCGCGCCCCCGGGCGCCATGCCGCACTGAAGCGCGCACTGCAGGGGTTGAAGGAGGACATCGATTTGGTCAGAGCGCAATTGATTTGTTTACCAGTCAAGGGGCTCAAGGGCTTCTCACCCGTAGCGCAGGCGGGTGCCTCGTGCACTGTATGCTTGCGCACGTGGCGCAAGCGCGATGTCAACATGTTTGCGATCGCTTCGCTAATCTACTGTAGAGCCGCCCTAGCTTTTCAAACTGCAGCGTGCTTGATCAGTCAGCATCAGCGCTCCTGGCGCACTTCTAGATTGCAGCCTTGCTTCAGTTTGCTGAGAATTATTCTGAGATTCTGTTTCAATCGTGACAAGCGCATAGATCACCTTGATCGCAGAATTGACGCTCGCCTATGATGGGAGGACCACCGCGTGATATGTCAAGGCAAGGCTGTTCATAAATATCTGGTGCACCAGGTACGGCGGGGGCGGATCCGTGCGCAACGCGTATACGCACATCAAGCGGCGCAGCACGCCGCCGACATGGCGAAGCTCCTTAGGGACCGCTGGGCCAAGGAGTTCAAGCAGCAGCGGGACCAACAAGAGCAGCAGCAGCAGAAACAGCAGCAGCCGCAGCTGAGTGGCGCGGACTCAGGAGCGGGGTCGTCGGCGCAGCAGCCGCCTCAACCTGATCAACACCAGCCGAGGCATGAGGGGCCGCCGCAGCCCGCACAGCCGCAGCAGAAGCAGCAGGAGCAGGAGCAGTCGCAGCAGCAGCAGAAGAAAGAGCCACCTTCACAGCCGCCTGAGCCACAGCGCCGGGAGGAAGAGCAGCAGCAGCAGCAGGATCACCATCAACCTGAGCAGCAGCAACAGCAGCAGCATCAGCAGCAACAACAGCATCAGCAGCAGCAGCCGGAGCGGCCAGCGAAGGAGCAGCCGACGCCATCGGAGCGGCAAACCAAGGCGCAGCAGCAGGCAGCGGAGCGGCCAAAGAAGGACACGAAGGCTGCGCGGCTCAAGAAAGAGCCTCAGCATGAAGAGCCGGCCTTCAAGCCTCGTGGCCAGCAGCAGCAGCCGCCGCAGCAGCAGCAGCCGGCTCAGGAACAGCAGCATGCAGCGCCTGACAAGGTGCTGCAGCCGCCATCATTGCCCAGCGATGGCGGCAATGCAAACCAGCCCTTGGCTCCTGGTGATGTAGGGGCATCAACGAGCCCAAATCACCAGCTGCAGCAAGCGGCTGCTGCTGAGGCGGACGGCAAGCCGCCGCCGGCACAGCAGCAGCAGCAACAGCAGCAGCAGCAGCAGCAGCGAATTATCAAGCCTGCGGGGCAAAAATCAGTGCAGGCGCCCACTGGCAAGCAGCCCGTGTCAGCCCCTGGCGCTGCACAGCCCCAGCCCGCCGCGAGCGACACCAAGGCTGGAGGCGGCACCAAAGCCGACCCGCCAATGCCCGCGGCTGCAGCTGCGCCCGCACCTCGGGCTAAGCCGGCTAGCGCCCTTCTCATGCTCGACAATGCCATCACCCTGGCGAAATCAGCACCCCTGCCCAAGGCGCCGCCAGGTGGGCTTGAATGGCATAGGCGTCAACGTCGCGTTGGGCCGCGGCAGGCTGCTTGAGTGCCTTCGCAGGCATCAGGGCATGCAAGTCGACCAGCAACGGGGCTGCCCTCTGATGCTGGCCTGGGCTCACCGTGCACTCCCCCTCCCTCTCAACGCGCCCTCGTCTGCGGACCCTCAGCCGCTCGCACCAAGGAACCGGCAGCTGCGATTACAGCACCTGCAGCGAGGCGGGACAGCCTGTCCGGCGGCGGCGGCAAGCCGGCGAGCTTGCAGCGGGCGGAGGGCCCGGGGCCCCGGGCATCTTCAGCTGCAGCGGGAGCAGACGCCGAGGAGCGGCCGCGGGAGCAGAAGAGTGTCAAGTCCGGAAGCAAGGGCGCGCCGCAGGAGCCCTCCAAAGAGAAACAGGCGCAGACGGCTGCGGGGCAGAAGCAGGAGAAGCAGGTGCAGCAGCAGCAGCAGCAACAGCAGCAGCAGCAACAACAGCAGCAGCAGCAGCAACAACAGCAGCAGCAGCAACAACAGCAGCAGCAGCAACAACAGCAGCAGCGGAAGCAGCTGCAGCAAACGCCGGGCAAGCCCGGCGGGGCCAGCGGCAACGGCAGCAGCAAGGCGCAGGAGGCGACGGGCGGCAGCAAGGTATCCCAAAAGTCCTCTGCCGCGGTCGGGTCGGCGCCGGCCGCAGGCGGGCACGCTCAAGCGGGCGCCAAGCGCAAGGCTCCGCCTGGCGACGTGCAGCAGCGTCAAGAGCAGCGTCAAGAGCAGCGGCAAGAGCAGCAGCGACAGGAGCACCGGCAGGAGCAGCGGCAAGAGCCGCATGCGAAGAAGTTCAAGGCAGGGCCAGCGGTCGGCGGGGGCGTCGGCAGCGGCGCCGGCGGGGGCGACGAGAGCTTGTCCGAAAGCAGCGGATCTGAGGCAGACGGCATGGTGATTGCGCGCAGGCCGCAGCCGCCCGCGGCGCCGCAAGAAGCTGCAAAGGAGAAAAAGCAGGTGGGTGGGGCGGGGGAGTCCTGCAGTCGCAGGAGGGCTGATAATGGGGGGCGGCTGGACGCGAGTTGGCTCGTGCGCAGAGGACCAGGGCGCCTGAGCCATGGTGTGCATGTGACATCATGTTACCCATGATGACTTACGTGGGGTCTGCTTGATGTGCCGATTCGCCGGCCTCATCCTTGATAACAGGCCAAGCGGGAATCTATTGCTGGCGGCGGGCAGCCGCAGCAGCAGCAGCAGCAGCAGCAGCAGCAGCAGCAGCAGCAGCAGCAGCCACCCAAGGCCAGCAAGGCACCCGCGAGGCCGGCTGGCGACGGCCGGGCCAAGGCGAAGAGCACGCACAAGGGCGCCGCCGCGGGCGACCAGCCGGCCACCAAGAGGCAGCGGCAGACGGACACCAGCGATCGGCCTGTTGCAAGCAGTGAAGGCGCCGCCGGGCCTTCTGAGCAGCGGCGGGAGCGGGACGACCCGCAGCAGCAGCAACAGCAGCATCAGCATCGGGCAAAGGCGGACGCGGCACCGCCCTCGTTGCGCGAGGCGCACCGCGCCGCATCGGCCGAGCCGTCCGCGGTCAGCAGCCTCGAGGCAGCCAGCGGCCAGCAGCGCCTGGCATCCGCGCGGCACGGCGGCCGCGGCAGCGGGGACGGCGGCGACGGCGGCGGCGGCAGCGCTGCAGCCGCGGCCTCGCCCGACGGCGCAGGGCCGCCATGGGCGAGGCGCGCCGGCGAGGGCGTGCAGGTCTTTTTGGACGACGGCGGCGGCAGCGGCAGCGGGGGCTGTGGTGGGGGCAGCTTTGTTGAACTGCGCCTGCAGGAGCTCGGGTCCTTCCGCGAACTGTGGCGGCGCCTACAGGCGGCGTTCCCGGGGCGCCTGCCTCCGCGGGCGCGCGCCCGCCTGGCGTTCCTGGACGCGGCGGGCGACTGGGTGGCGGTGACGGCGGAGCAGCGGTGGGGCGCATTCGTGCGGGCGGCGCACAAGGTGGCGGTGCACTCTGCCGTTTGACTCGTCAGGGGCTTGCGGGCTGACCGCATGCCTCAGCCGCGCAGGCATTGCCGTACCACCCAGCTCGCCAACACCGCCTCTGCTTGCCTGCAGCGGTGTAAGATTTGCGAGTGTCTACATATCAGGGACACAGCGCCTGGGCGGGGCAGTTGATTTGCCTGCTTTGACGTGGCAACAGGAGAAATGCACCTCATTCAGTGGTATGTTGCAGTGGACCTGCAGTATCCCACCGCCTGTTGACCAGCCTTGACCACGCAACCCACATGGATAAGCGGCACAGCTGCTTCACATTTGTGAGTGGTCAATTCTGAGCAGCGTCCACTGGCAAGGCCTGCTTTCATTGATCCTTGTGCACGACGAAATTGCGGGGCTCATAGCACAGTGACCTAGCGGTGACGGTGCAGTCACTGGAGACCCGCCAGCAATGCGAAGCATGCTTCAGCACGCGCTTCGCACTTCGACCATCAGCCGTCCGTCTGTCGCAGCCGTGACTGTCTCGATACACACTCGCAGTGCTTGGCAACAAGGCCCGTAGATCTGCGTGCCTCGCTTTTGGGATCCGCGGCGACACTGGAAAGTCTTTGTGCGTATAGGGATTCAAGTATTCGCGAAGTACGGTACTCAGCCTGGGAACACAAGCTAGGCGATCTGAGGTAAGCTGTGAGAGCCTCTACAGCGGTCTCAAAACTTCCCAGCATGTACAATTGCTTGCATGAGACGCATGCGTACGGTTGGACGTGCTCTACACACGCTCTGCTGGCAACAGGCAAGGCGGCCGCCGCTCTTCGCACGTCCGTTGCGCCCGTCGCCGCGTCCCCTCTTGCAGCAGAAGGCTGCGGCGCGCGTGGGCCGGCCCGGCGGCAGTTCGCCATGGGGAAGAAGGTGCGTCGCAGCGAGCGGCTGGCCTGGTGCCTATCCAACCTCGCCGTGCTGTCATGGACGACCCGGAACCAGCATGCGCCGGGCCTGCGCGGCCCACACGGAACGGAGAGCCTCATCCCTGCCCCGTACCCGTCCCGGGCCCCGCGGCCGCCCCGCTGCAGAAGAAGAAGGACAAGCAGGTCACCTTTTGCTTCTACTGCGACCGCACGTTCAATGACGAGGGCACGCTGGTGCAGCACCAAAAGGGCAAGCACTTCAAGGTGCGCCCCGCACCGCCCCACCATTTTCCCCTCTCGCCCGCGAGCCCACCCGCCGCAGCCCGCCCCCCGCTTCACTCCCAAACCTGGCGCCTTCCGCGCCTCGCCGCGCTGTGTCGTGCCGCGCAGTGCCCCGAGTGCAACCGCAAGCTGTCGTCGGCGCGGGGGCTGCAGGTGCACGCCTTCCAGGTCCACAAGCTCACACTCAACGCGTGAGCCCACCCATTTTTGGGGATGATGCGGCGGCGGCGGCTGCGGCGGGCAGACGCGGGGGCCAGTCTGGCAGGCGGGTTCCGGGATGGACGGGCTGCGCGCCACGCACCCCCTCCCTCGCGCGCACAGGATCAGCAAATGTCACTGGCAGCAGCTGTGCATGAAGTCGTCAGGGCGCACCGCTTGGCGAGGCATGCACATGCGAAACCCCCTGCGCCTAGCGCAACCCACCCCGCAACCTCCTGTCCCCGTTCCTCGCAGCGTGCCCGGATGCCTGCCCGGGCGCGAGGACATGGCGCGCGACATATTCGGGATGGCGGGCATCCCGGAGGGCGCGGAGCCAGGCCGGCCCTTTGGCGAGCACGGTGCGACGCCTCTGCCATGCCGCCGGTCCGGGGCGTGCATGAAGCCGACGCACGCGCGTTGAGGCGCCTTCAGCAAGCGGAGCTTACGGCCGGGGCTTGCGGCGAGGCGGCTGCAAATCAACAAACTTGCAGCATCCCTCGCTCGTTAGCTGGCTTTTGGGCATACTTTTGTGGTGCCAAGCTGACTGTCATAAGCGCGTTGCTCGCCCGCGGCCGCCGGTCCCCGTCCTCTGACCTCTCAACAGGCGACGTGGACCCAGAAGCCAGCAAGAAGCCGCGCCTGGACGATGGGCCAGCAGGACCAGGACCAGCACCGGCAGCGGCGGCGGCGGCGGCAGCACCAGCAGCGCTGCCTCCTGCGGCGGGCCCAGCCCTTGACCCCGGCGCCGCGGCGCCGGTCGGCGGCGTCTCCATGGCTGGCAGCATGACAGCAAACGGTGGCATGATGCCCAACGCCGGCATGATGGCCAACGGTGCCGGCATGGGCATGGGCCCAGCCGGCATGGGCATGGGCATGACCCCGCAGATGGCGATGATGCAGGGGCTGATGGCTGGGGGGCTCCCTGGTATGATGATGGCCCAGCGGGCGGCGATGATGATGGGGGCCGCGGGCATGATGGGCGCCGGGGGCATGATGGGCGGCGGCTTGCCTGGCATGGGCATGGGGTTTGGGATGGGGATGGGCGCCCCAAGGCCGCCGGTGTCGGTGCCGGGCATGCAGCAGCAGCAGCAGCAGCAGCAGCAGCAGCAGCCACCTCAGCAGCAGTCGCAGCAGCCGCAGCAGCAGCAGCAGTTCCAGCAGCCGCCGCTGCAACAGCAGTTTCAGCAGCAGCAGCAGCATCAGCAGCAGTTCCAGCAGCTGCCGCTGCAGCAGCAGCAACAGCAGCAACAGCAGCAGGTGCCGCAGCCTCTGGCGCAGCAAGGCGTGGCCTTCCCAGGGTGAGCGCCGATGCGATGGTGGACGCAAGTGTGGGGGCGCGCATACACATACACACACACACACACACACCACCTGCGGCCTGGTCTTGTCTGCGTTTAGAGAAAAGAGCCCTCCGCCCTTGTTCGGGTATAGTCTCACAAGATTTCTCGCATGCCGATTCACCCGCTCCCGTCCCCCTCCCTCCCTGCAGAGGCGGCGCCAGCGGTGGCGCTCCGCCGCTGTTCCCTGTGCAAGGCGCCGCGCCTCCATCCGCAGGCGACTCGTCGCCGCTCGCGCACCAGGAGCCGCCGCGGCCCGGCGCCCCGCTTTTCCCCATTGCGGGGGCGGCAGGCGCCGCCCCGGCCGGCGGCGGCGGGGCGGCCGCGGCAGCAGCGAGGGGTGCGAGGCCGGTGACGTCCACAGCCAGGGACCCGGCCACGGTGGCCGCCGAGGTGGGGGGCATCTTAGTCTGGACCGAGGAGGAGCTGTCGATGGAGGAAGCCAGGGCGCAGCTTCCCAAGTACGGGCCCGGCAGCTTCCGATCCGCGTTGACGACGGCGCAGACATCACTGCCGGCGCCAGCGGCGTCAAGCGCAGGCGCCGTCAACGGCGTTTCGCGGGTGGGGGCGCCCTCGCTCCAGCAGCTTGCCGCGGCGCCGCCCCTGCCGCAGCAGCCTCAGCAGCAGGCGTTACAGCCGCAGCAGCCCCAGCAGCCGCAGCAGTTGCAGCAACCGCCACAGCAGCCGTTCCACGCGCAGCAATGGCCACAGCAGCCGCAGAACCAGCAGTGGCAGCAGCAGCAGCAGCAGCAGCAGCAGCAGCAGCAGCAGCAGGCCCATCATGCGCAACAGCCGCTGCCTCAGCAGCAGCAGGGGCATCCTTGGCCACAGCACCCACACCCGCAGCTGCAGCAGCACCAGCAGCAGCAGCAGCAGCAGCAGCAGCAGCAGCCCCCTCCTGGGACGCAGCAACATGTGCTGCCGCATGCGGCGCACCATGCGCCAGCCCAGGCGCAAGGGCAGCCTGTGCAGCCACTGTTTCAGCAGCCATATCAGCAGCAGCAGCAGCAGCAGCAGCTCCCGCCCCCTGCGATGCATCCACAGGCGCCTCCGCTTGCACCACACCAGGTGCCACCACAAGCACAAGCTCAGCAGCACCTAGTTCAGCAGCCACATGCCCCTTACCAGCAGCAGCAGCAGCATCAGCACCCGCAGCAGCACACGCCGCAGCACCACCAGCAGCTCCAGCAGCCGCCATACACCCCACAAAGGCTGCAGCAACAGGCGCCACCATTCGCGGCACAACACAGGCCCTCCCAGGCACAGGCACATGCGGCGCATCAGCATCAACAGCAGCAGCCCCCGCAGCCCCCCATTCCTCAGGGAGCGGCGCAGCAGCCGTGGCCGGGGGCGGTCCAGCCGCCGCCCCTGTCGCTGCCAGCGCAGCCCATGGCCCCGCCACAAGCGGCCCCCCACCAGCACACGCTTTCGCCGAATCAGCCGCCTCCGCGGCCCGGCATGCAGCTGCCCGCGCTGATGGCTGCGGCCGGCTCCGCTGCTGCTGGCGGCGCGGCTTTGGCTGTGGGTGGTGCGCCGGCCGCGCCGTCCCCAGGTGCAGCAGCATTGAATGCGTTCTCATCACCCCATGGGAGTGCCGGCCCGCGGCCGCCGGGTCCTCCGCCCTTCGGCGCCGTGCCGGGCCCTCCCCCCCCGCCGCGGCCCTTGGGTGCTCCGCCTGGCGGCGCGGGTGGCCAGCTGTCGCTGCCGCAGCTGCCGCCCCATGGCGGGCAGTTGCTGCTGCCGCCTGCCGGGGGCGTACGCCCTGGGGCGCCGCAACCGCACATGCAGCCGCAGTTGCAGCCGCATCCGATTCAACATCAGCCAATCCAACAGCATATGCAGCGTCCTCAGCAGCAGCTGCTGCAGGGCGCACTGCGGCCATCTTGGCCGCCGCCGCCGCAGCAACAGCAGCAGCACCAGCAGCAGCCGCCGCCGCCGCTTCAGCAGCAGCAGCAGCACCAGCATCACCAGCCGCGGCAGCTCCCAGGAATTGCGCAGCAGCCATGGGGGCCGCCACTGCCGCCGCCGCCGCAGCAGCAGCAGCAGAAGCAGCAGCAGCAACCTCCAGGGGGTGTGCAGCAGCACTGGGCAGCGCCACAGCCCTGGGCGGCGCAGCAGCCGGGTGGCGCGGTCCGACCTCCCATGGTTCCGCCGCCGCAGCAGCTGCAGCAGCAGCAGCAGCAGCGACCCCAGACGCCTGGCGGGGTGCGGCCGCCCGGCATGCAGATGTGGCCTGGGTACACCGGCATGCGGCCGCCCATGTAGAAAATGGTAGCGGCTGCTCGCTGGCAGTCGCTGCATTGGCAGCGCTGTTCAGGAATCCTTTTTAATATGACTTGTTGACAAGTAATACCAGGTTGCGTTCTTGCTGTCACCACACCTCACCCAATATAAAATCGTGGTCAGCTTTGCTTGGCGTGGGTATCCCCCTTGGATCGAAAAGTCCAAGGTAGCTGGTCGCTGATCAGGGTGTCCCTCAGTGCTCACCACAGGGGCGTGTCCATCGCAGTCCTGCATGGCAGAAGTCCGTTGATGGCACGAAGGGGGACCTGCAACTGCGGCCTGCTTTGCTGCTGTTGGATGCTCATCACCCTCGTTGCAGTTGCAGCCTTGGTGCTCACACTTGCTCCAAACCGTGTGCCGGCTGCCAAGATCTCTCATCTGCACTGCAGCTGCATGCTGAGGTTGCAGCAGCAACTGTCACAATTCTAGCTTGAGCAGAGTAAACACTGAGTCCGCTGGGACAACCCATTCACTTCAAGCAGGCTGACTGAGACGGCATTGAAATGGTCTTACTAGAGCGCACAGGAAGAAGGTGGAATGTGTGAATGGTACAATGCAAGCTTGATCCATCATGCAGACCAATGGAACACTGATCATGCTGGGTCCTTCGGGCAACCGCCTCCTCGCGTGCAACGGCCCCGTCCTGCGGTAGCGGCGCGCCACTGCTTCACCGCTGCTGCTGCCGCAGTCGCCGCCGCTGCTGCTGCTGCTGCTGCTGCTGCTGCTGCTGCTGCTGCTGCTGCTGCTGCTGCTGCTGCTGCTGCTGCGGCCGCCGCTGCTGCTGCTGCTGCTGCTGGTAAGCATGCTCCCAAGCACCAGCCGCTGGGACACCTCGACTGAGATGCGAGGGGTGACGCATCTGAAGCACCAAGGGGCTGCCATTGAGGATTTCGAGGGAGAGCCTGCGGCTGGCCAGGTCCATCTGCACATCAGGGGCCTGCGCAGTGTTTGTTTAAGCACGTGGACACGACTGCTTGTTAGGAAGAGCATGCGGGAAACAAGGTTCATAAAAAAGAAAAGAAGTTTCGGGGGGCATCCCTGCAGGCGCGCGTAACACCACAGTCAGCCCAAGGCAGCAGGCAGACGGTAGGTTTCGAGCGCTCCAGCATTAACTTCTCAACGAGAGCACTGTCAATCGCATTCAGACGCCGGTTCGGCGAACTACCCAGCTGTTAAGGGCAGGGAGTCACCTCTGGA
Source organism: Monoraphidium neglectum (assembly GCF_000611645.1). NCBI lineage: Eukaryota > Viridiplantae > Chlorophyta > Chlorophyceae > Sphaeropleales > Selenastraceae > Monoraphidium > Monoraphidium neglectum. The sequence goes on from NW_014012151.1 coordinate 13,409, forward strand.
TAGAAAATGTTGACCAGGCGTCCGTCCCGCGGCAGGGGCCCGCTGACCGGCAGCCGGAATTCACAGCGCGCCCCCCGGCCGGCCCCCACGTTTGTTGTCACGACGACCGTTGTGCCCCGCAAGAAGGCGTAGCAGTCGCTCGCCGCGTGGAGGTCGATTTGGGGGCCCTCCCACAGCCGCTGCTGCTTGCGGTACCTGGCCGCAACACGTACGAGGGGTCTTTCAGTTGCAGTTATTAGGTCCGGTAAACGTTGGCCCGTTGCTGCTGCAAAGCCTGCGGTGCTTCAGCTAGTCAGGCCTGGCAGGCCAGGCCAGTGGTTGCCCGTGCGCATGCGGTCCCTTCATCATCCCACAGGGACTCAGAGCATACAACAAGCAAAGGCCGGTCGACGCGCCCCTGTTC
>NW_014012150.1:0-2267 GCF_000611645.1 Monoraphidium neglectum
GCGCTGCGCGGCGTCGAAGCGGCGCAGCGGCGCGCGGCGCCAGAGACCCAACAACTCCAGCAGCCGCCGCGCGGCAGGCGCGGCTTCAGCACGAGGGGCCGCCGCGCCTGCCTTCGTGCGCTGCTCGGCCGCCGCCCTCGGTCGTCGGCCGGCATGCTGCTGCTGCTGCTGCTGCTGCTGCTGCTGCTGCTGCTGCTGCTGCTGCCTAATGTGCTGCATGACGAGCGCAAACGCCGCAGCAGCCGCTCCGTCCGTAGGCCCGCCTCCGCCCGCGGCGCCCCGGCCGCATAGCTGCTCCATCGCACGCTGCAGGAGACCCCCCGTGGGGCCGCCATCCCGCAGCCCCGTGGGCCCACCGCCTGTCCCCCGCCCGCTGCGTGCCGCGCCGCGCGGCCCCGGGTACTCGTCGTCGCCGGCCGACAGCGCGGTCACGAGCGGCAGCGCGTGCGACGCGAGCGCGGCCGCCCACGCGTCCCTGATCGCCGCCACCTCAAACGTCGACTCATCCGCCAACACCCGGCGCGCGGCCTCCTGCAACCCCGCCCCATCGCCGCCGCCGCCGCCATTCCCGGCCGCCGCGGCGGCCGCCGCGGCCAGCCACGTCTGCATGCCCGCGGGCGCGCAGTGCGGGCCCCAGACGTGCACTGTCGGCGCAAGCAGGTGCATGGCGCCTGCAGCCAGAGCATGACCGCCGCCCCCGCCCCCCCCCCCGCCGCTAACGCTGCCCTGCTCGCCTGCGGCCTTGTCAATTATGGAGCCACTCGCAACGCTGCCCTGCCCGCCGGCCCCGCCTGTCAGCGGTCGCAGCAACACGCTGCAGAACTGCGCCATCTCAGACTCCATCGCCCGCAACGCCCCCTGCCGCCGCCGCTCGTCCCCGCGCCGCGCGTCCTGACGCCGCCCCTGCTCCTCTCCGTCGTCCTCTTCTTCGTCCCCCTCCCCCTCCTCCTCCTCCTCCCCCTCGTTCTCCTCCTGTTCTTCTGCCATATCATCATCATCGACCCCTCCCTGCCATCGCGCCCTCGCCGCGGCCGCGCCCGCCGACCCCCCGCCGGCCAGCGCTGCCCGGCGCTTCGCCCGCTTCGCCTGAGACACGCTCATCGCCGCCGCCGCGTGCCGCGCGCGCAGCCAGCGCTCCCGCAGCAGCTGCAGCCGCTGCATGCAGCACCATAGCGTGGCGAGCGCTAGACCCTCCTCCGCTGCGACTGCGCCTCCGCGCCGGAGCTGGTCCCGCGCCCGCCGCGGCGTCTGATCGGCCAAAGCCTCGGCATCTGTAAGCCCGCCCGCACAGTCAGCGAGCGCCGCCTCGGCAACCTCCAGTATCCCAGGCATCTGCTGCTGCTGCTGCTGCTGCTGCTGCTGCTGCTGCTGCTGCTGCTGCCGCTGCTGGTGCGATGGCGGCGGCGACGCGTCGTGGCCGCCGTCGCTCGCATCCACGCCGCCCCCTGGCGCTGCCGACAGCGCCGGCGCCGCGGCGCAGGCTGCGAAGTAGCCGCCGTCGTCCCCCCACCCTGGCGACGGTAGGGCGCCCTGGCCAGGCAGCGGGGCGACCTCAGGGTTCAGGGAGCAGCACGCCGCGTGCAACCTGCGGGCGCGGTGGTGCGGGCGGCGAAACGGGCTGTGCATCAGGTACGCTGCAATTGAGCGCCAGATCAACCGCCCTCGGCTCTCGCACGCGGCCCAGCATCACCGGCGCAATTGAGTAGAGACGAGGCCCGCATCGCGGGGGCATGTGAGTGCGCCGTTGGGATGGGGCCGCTGCACTGCGCTCCCATTCACCTGACAGCCGACGCGTACAGGCGCAGCAGCGCCCTCAGCGCTCGCGGCCGCCGCGCCGGCCCGCCCACGCGCACTGCTGGCCCCCCTCCTCGGCCGTCTCCGCCGCCGCCGGCCCTGAAGCGCGCTGCGAGTTCCCCGGCCAGCGCCGGCCCCAGCTGCCCTTCAAGCAGCTGCCTGGCAGCTACCGCGGTGGGCCCGGAGACCGTCAGGTCGAGCCGGAGGCCGTCCAATATGGAAGCCATCAGCTCCGACAGCGGCTCAAGTGAATCTGCAACTGCAGGCTCCCCGCTGGTGGTGCCGGCTGCGGCGCCCTCGACGGCGGCCGCACCACGCCGCTTGCTGAGCGGCTCTCGCGCGGTCCCCGCCGCGGCCCCCGGAGTCCCAACGGGCGCAGTTTCCTTACTCGACCCGGGCGCGGGCGCCGCGGCGGCGGCGGGAGTAGGGGCGGGGGAGAGCTGCAGCAAGAGCGGCAGGCAGCGGCCGACAAC
>NW_014012150.1:2721-14255 GCF_000611645.1 Monoraphidium neglectum
GGGAGTAGGGGCGGGGGAGAGCTGCAGCAAGAGCGGCAGGCAGCGGCCGACAACCGCCACCAGCGCCGGCGCTTGGCCTGCGGTCGCGGTGGCGTGGTTTCGTTCGCAAGGTCGGTTGGGGCTGCTCAGAGCGAACTTTGTTCCATACAGTATTCAGCCGCACGTCAGCGTGCGCCCGGGACAGTCATGTGCATGGTGTGCTGGCGGGAGACAGAGCCTTGCGCCGAGGCGTGCGCAGCAGCAGGCACCATCCAAGCCCCGCGCGGCGCAGCCCCGGACGCACTCACCTGGCGGCGCGCCCCCGACGGCCGCCTGCGCCGCCGCCAGCACGTCCCCGCGCGCCAGCACCAGCGCAGCGCCGCCGCCGCCGCGGCCGTCCCCCTCCTCCGTGTCCCCTCCGCCCGCGCCGCCGCCACCGCCACCGCTTTCGCCGTGCTGCTCGGCCGGCCTCGCAGCGGCCGTCGCCCCCAAACAGTGGCAGACCGCCGCCTCCAGCAGCTGGCCAAGGGCCGAGTCCAGCTGGCGCAGCTCGGCAGCTGCCCTGATCATCCCTATCACGACCCGCGCCGCGGCGCGCGCCCCGCCGCCGCCGCCGCCGCCGCGGCGCGCCGTGGCGGCCGCCCAGACCAGGCCATAGAGCGCCTCCGCATGAGCTTGCAGCGCCCTGCGGGGCGGAGCAGGAGGGGGGGGGGTGCGGAGAGAGCGAGTTGTGATGGGGCACAGGGGGGCCTGGCGCTTGCTCCATGGCCCACACAGCCTGCAAGCGGGTGCCAACCCCGTCTTCTTTGGCATTCTTACAAGCCAGGCCAGCACTGCCAGCATCACTACACCGCTGCATCCCCTACTGTCCTGACACACACACTCACATCGCACCCACCTGTGTTCAATGTCCAACAGCGCGCACATCAGCGCCGCCGCAGCACCCTCCACATCGTCCTCGCCCCTCGCCCCGCCCCCGCCCCGGCACCCCGCACTCGCGCTCGCCGCGGCGGCGCCACGAAGCTGCGAGTACGACGCCGCGCCGGCGGCGGCCAGCGCGGCAAGGACGGCCCTCTGCCGGCCGCCGACGTCCTCTGTCGGCGCGTAGGCGCCCGTTGCGCGCGCAGCGTCCAGCAGCCGCCCCGCGCCGCGGGCCGCAGCGCACCACGCGCTGGCGGCGCCGGCGCCGGCGCCGGCGTGGGGCGCGTGCGGGCGCGGAGGGTCGGAGTCCTGCGGGGGCCGCCGCCGCTTCTTCGCGCCACGGACTGCCTCCTGGCCGGCAGCGGCCGCGGCGTCCCCGGCGGCTGCTGTGCCGCCCGCCGCCGCCGGCGCGGGCGATGGTGTCATGTTTGACCGCCGGTCAACGTAGGGCTGCAGCAGCGACAGCAGGGCGATGACAAAGTCCATCTCGGCCCCCCTCAGCTGCTGCGCACCCCCGCCGGCGGCGCCGCTCTCCTGCTTGGCCCGCTCCTGCCGCTCGCCCCTGCCTGCCGCCTCGGCTGCCGCGTCAGCGTCTGTTGCAGGTGATTGGAGCAGAAGGATCACAGATCATCAGGTCTCAGAGAAAGAATTGAACCAAGGATACGCTAGTGGACGTCGCCCGTGGGTCCGCTCGGTCACGGCCGAGGCTTGCTGTGCGCAACCTCCGTCCCGGGATGGTGGAGAGGGCAAATCGGGAACGATGTCCACTGCAGCGCCGCCGCAACCGGAGCACCGCGCCGTTGGGCACCTCTCGCCGAATTTGAAATGGACAAACGGGAACGCTTGCCGGTGGGTCAACAAATGGAGGGGGCGGCAGAGTGCCAACCCGGTTGGAGCTCACCTGACTCGAGCAGGCGCCTGTGGCGCCTCACGGCGGCGCAGTAATCACCCAGCAACGTCGGCAGGCCCGACAGCAGCGCCGCCGCCGCCGCCGCCGCCGCCGCCGCTTCGCTGCCGATCCCGCCGCCGCCGCCGCTGCTGCCCGCGTTGAGGCCCTCTGACAGCACGCCCGCCAGGCGGCGCAAGAGGGACCCCTGATAGCCCTGTTGGGCCGCGCCCTCGCCTGAAGCACCCGCGGCGCCCTCGCCGCCCCGCGCCTTCTTTGCGGCCCGCCCGCCTGCCGCAGCAGCCTCGGGGCCCGGGGCCGCAGCGGCGGCCGGCGCCTCGGGCGCTGCGGCCGCCTGCGCTGCGGCCGCTGCCTCACGGCAGGCCGCCGCCATGCCGGCTACATGGCTGAGGTGGAACAGCACCGCCGCGAGCGCCCGCTGCGCCGCCTCTGCGGCACGCCCGTAGCGCCAGCGGGCGGCGCGGGCCGGAGCCGCGGCGCCTTCCGTCGCCGGGGTGAAGGCGACGGTGAGTACGGCAGGGAAGAGGTCCCCGCCCACGACAGATGACAGCACCTGGAGTTCAGGAGTCAGCAGCGACGCCCGCCAGGAAGTCAAGCGGTCAAATTGGACGGCCGGCAGGCAGCAAGGTGGGTGAACATGCAGGCGGCTGCGGCCCACCAGCTGGAGCAGAGCAGGATTTTGGCAGGGTAGGGGGGCGCGTCGCTTGCAACAAGGGCGGAGCGCCGCCGCTGCCCGCGCGCCCCTTGCCGCACCTTCCGTGGGTTGGAGTGCGACTGCGCCGCCGCCTTGAGGCCGCCAAGCAACGCCACGGCCAGCCCACCCCACGCCGCGGGGGCGGCCGCCGCGGCGTTCGCGGCGTCCGCGGGCGCCGCAAGGGCGCTCGTGGGTGCGGAGTCGTCAGACAGCAGGGCCTGCGGAAGTTGCAAGGGGATGGTGAGGGTTGTTGTGGTGGGCTTGGAGCCCTGAGTAACGTCTCGCACACGTGGGTGTACTCTCAGATAAGATCCTGTGCACTCTTGCAGGTCAATGTGCTGTGGTGGCCGAGCATGTCAAGTATCATGGGGCACGGTTGATGGTGTACAATGCACGCGTTGGGGGGGAAGGGGCGCGCCCAGCAGCCACCTGCAGCGCCGCTGCCAGCAGCGCAAGCTGCTGCTCCAGTGTTGGGCGATAGCTCAGCGCGTACCGCCGCCCCAGCACGCCCAGCGCGCGCAGCAGCGCCGCCGCGAGCCCCGCCGCGCGGCCGCGGTGCGCCCAGCCCGCGGCCGCGCCGCACGCGGCGGCGGCGGCGGACGAGAGGGTGGCGCTTATGTTGGCGCCCTGCAGCAGCGGCGCGCCGGCCTCCAGGGCCGCCGCCAGCAGCTCCCAGCAGCGGGGGTTCTCCCTGGGATGCAGCGGCTGCGGCTTCGGCAGCTGCTGCCCCCGTTGCGCCGCAGTTGCGGCCGGGGGCGTGCCGGGCGCGCCGGATTTGCTTGGATGCTGATGCGGCGGCTTGGACAGCAGGGACGAGATCAGCCAGTCCACCACTGAGCGGAGGTAATGCGCTGCGACGTGCAGCGGCATGCCTGCCGGCTGCACATCTCTCGCCGCCTGCACCACCACGGCCAGCAGCTGCCGCACCAGGGTGTGCGCCATTTCCAGACGCCTACATTTGTGCACATACATGTAAGAATTAGCTATGCAGACTCTGAAACGCGGCAGATCCAAAACTCACTCGTCAAAGGGCCTGCCATCCTTGGCCGAGAGCTCCGCCAGAGAATGAGTGATGTCCAGCATGCTGATAATACTGACTGACCTCATATGGCTGCCATAGGATCACGTGCGTGCTCGCCCCGCGGATGCACACGTTCGAAACACACAGGATCACCAGCGGCGTTTCTGAGAACAAGCGTGCAGAGTCAAATAAAAATATCTAAGCACATACCGGCCGCCGCACACCGGGGCCTGATCATTGACAACAATAGCTCGTCACCTGGTGACGGTGACAGCCGACGCGGCGGTAGACACGGTGATGGGGGCGCAGACGTCGCGGCAGGCGTCCTTTGAAGGCACAACAGTGCATGAGCACCACTGTCACAGTACTGGGACACCGGCATATGAAGGATCCTGCTGTTGGGATGAACCACAAGCCCAGAGAAGCGAACACTGAAGCAACAGCACGGGGGACACGCGTTGCCCATTCAATCTGGGGGGCCGGCTGCCGTTGACGAGCCCAGCTTACGCAGTCTCCAGGCTTGTTTGCATCACCTTCCCCCTGGATGAGGGGTTTCCCTCGTAGGAGCTGCATCGCAGCGCATTGGCACCCACGGCATGCCATCATGCAAACCAGCACACTACAACATAGCCTCACGCAAAGGGCGCAGACCCATAATTCGATTACCGGTACATGCTCGTGCAAATAGTAGTACAAATCAGCGTACGCAATGCGTTTTCAAACAACATGGCCAACGGTGGCAGGTGAGTGCAGCAGAACGCCTGTGTCAGCAGAAGGGCAGCACATGGCCAGCCGCGGGCTGGTTCGACCCTGGGAGACCCAGGCAGAGCCGTTGCAACGGGGACGAGCGGTTGCACTCGCACAGGGGCGGTGCGCCTCACCTGCACAGAGGCCTGCGAGGCATAGGTTCTCAATATCACACTACGCTCTTGATAGTGTACCGCAGCCCCACGCGGCCGTCCAGCCCCAGCAGCCCCTTGTTGCGCCACACCACCTCGTCCCACTCTTTCAACTCCCCCAGGCCAAACGCGTCCGCACGGCCCTGGCGCGATCCCGCCTCAAACACCCACGTCGTGAATCGCAGGGGCGGGGTGACCGCATCATCCGCGAGCTGCGGCCGCGGCTCGACCCCGACCAGCGCCGTCAGCACCGATGCCGCGCCGCAGCCAGGCGGCAGACGCAGGTGCAAGTGCGCATCTAGAACCACGCCCGCCTTGCCCTTCCTGGGCCTGACCCTGGCGTCCCAAACGCAGCCTTGAAACACCACGGCTTCTGAGCGTGCCTCGATTGGATTGCTGCCTGCCGCCGCCGCCGCCGCCCTCTCGTACAGCTGCCGCATTTCCGACAGGGGCAGCCTCCACTCGACGTTCGCCTCTGTCACGCTGGAGGGAGGGCGCGGCAGCAGCCGCCAGGCGGAGCGGCGCGCCAGGGGGAGTCCCTTTGCCCTGAGGAGCCTGGTCTGCAACATGCTGCCATCATCCACCTCCTGGAAAAGGGCGGCGAAGTGGACGTCCGCGCCGCTGATGTCCGGAAGCCAGCTGGTCAACAGCCGCGAGCCGGCAGTCGCGCAATACAGCGACGACAAATGCGGCGCCCGTACGTGCTTCGCCAGCGCCGCGCGCTGCATCGCGCCACACCCGTCGCCGCCAGCCGCGTCGATCCAGGCCGCGATTGTGTACACCACTGTGTTCTCGCTGCTCACGCGCGTGCGCTCGTCCCTGACAAGCTGCCGCACAGCTTCAAACGGCAGCGCCAGCAGCTGCGCCCGGCGGGCCGCGTCGAGCCATGCTGCATCTAAATCGCCCAGGCGATGCTGCAGCGCCACCGCAGCCGCCCTCCGCAGCGGCTTGAGCGCCTTGCTCTTCGCTACGGCCAGCGGTAGGGTGTAGAGCGCATGGACCGTGTCCCAATCAAGCACGTCGGCTGTGCCAGCGCCGGCCGTAGCGATCAGGACATTCACGGCGGCACTCAAGGCGCGCTCTGCCCTCAACCGATCGGCCAGCAGCAGCACCTGTGTGTGCATGCACGTGTGTGCGCATGCATCAGCTTGCATGAATGTGCGCATGCATGAGCTTGCATTCGCATGCAAATCCATGAGCTGCATGCAGGGCGGAGCCATGCTGAGCGTCCACATCGGTGAGCGCATGGCGCTTCGCGCATGCTGCCCAGCATTCAGCGACAGCATGCCTTTCGCGGCCTGACCTGCATGCAAGCAACCCAGTGTAGCACGATCATGAGAAGCAGTTGCATGGCATGCCCCCCATCGCTGCAGCCGTGGCTGCTCACCTGCAGCAGCGTGGCCTGGTCGGCCCCCTTCAGCGGCCTGCCAGCGTCAGCAGTGCTGTACATGCTCTTGAAAAGCAGCTCTGCCGCTGTCACCTCGCCCTCATCATCCAACTCGACATCTAGCACGCCTGGCGTTTCCTGAGTGGGAGGTAGCGCGCGCGGGTCTACAGGCAACGCTTGCCTTGATGGGGCCGCTGCACGGGCCGAGCATCGGAGTGGCGGCAGCTGTGGAGCCGGGGCGCGGGCGCGCCCTGCACTGCGACCCTTGCCCCCTCACCGCGCTCCATTCGGGGCTGAGCATGCGCTCAGCCCATTCGCTGGCCTTCGTCAGGATCACGGAGTGCCCATAGATCTCTCGAACGACGCGCCGCAGCCGTTCCTGGCTCGGCTGCCGCCCGTCCGGCTGCCCCCCTTGCTCCTGCTCCTGCTCCTGCTCCTGCTCCTGCTCCCGGTCCTGGTCCTGGTCCTGCGGCTGCTGCTGCTCCGTTCCCGCTGCATCGCAGCGCTGCCGCTTTGCTGGGGGCTCAGCGCCCGGCGCGCTGGCGGCCGTGACAGTGAAGCGAATTGTCACATCCGAGGCCCGGCGCACATTGAACTTGTCAAGAAAGTCCACCGCGTCCCCCATGTCGCGTGCTGCTGCTGCTGCTGCTGCTGCTGCTGCTGCTGCTGCTGCGGCCGCTGCTGCTGCAGCTGCTGCGGCCGCTGCTGCTGCCGCTGCTGCGGCCGCTGCTGTCGCCGCTGCTGCGGCCGCTGCTGCTGTTGTTCCTGCTGCTGATGCTGCTGCGGCCGCTGCTGCTGTTGTTGCTGCTGCCGCAGCGGTAAGCGGCGAGCGCCGGGCGCAACACGTCACTAAGTGTACTCTGGCGTGCGAGCAACACTGTTTTGGCAGACCGGCCCAGCGTCCAGCGCCGCTAGCAGAGGCAACCAGCCAGTGATCAGATTCGTTTCTAGCTTCTTTACATGCACCTCGTGCCAATGAGGTGCGTGCAGCGCGTTGAGGGATGGCGGAACCCAGACCGAAGCACCGTCACCGACGTGCTGTTTTCTAACAACCAGTGACTTGCCTGGTTGGTACCAGCCGCGGTCTGCAAGTTGCAGTACCGGTTCCTGGCTGCCTGCCGCCCGCTCGGGGCGCGGGCGTTCAGGCAGGCGTCATCGTTGCGGCGCAGGAGTCTCTGGGCTCATGGGCACAGGGCAGAGGGCTGCCCGGGCCAAGCTTAGCTTACACAACCCCCAGGCTCTTTGGACGTTTTTCAAGAGCCTCCCTGGCCAAGAAGACTCCCCAGTATGGGCTGCATCGTGGCAAACAACCCATCACGTGTGCAACCGACCAGGCACATCGGTCTGGGATGAACAGCGCAGACCCTGTATGCGATTACAAGCTCAGGCGAATGATAGTACAGAACAATGCACGAATCAGCATGAACTTGGCGGGCCGTTGCATTAGCAAGCCCGTGCCAGCAGGCCAGAAGCGCATGGGCCAACTGCAGGTGGAATCTACTTGATAAACCCAGCCAAAGCAGTGGGGGCGAGCGTCTGCACTCGCTCACGGTGGCAACGGCAATGTTGGCACAGATACAGAGCAAGGCACCGACCACCAACATCACTTTACGCCTCTTATGGTGAAGCGCACCCCAACGCGACCGTCCTGCCCCACCAGGCCCTTGTTGCGCCACGCCACCTCGTCCCACTCTTTCAACTCGCCCAGCCCGAAAACGTCCGTACAGCCCTGGCCCGTCCCCACCTCAATCGACCACGCCGAAAATCGCAAAGCCGGGTCGTGCGCGTCATCCGCGGGCGGCTTCTTCTGGAATGCGACCATCGCCGCCAGCACCGCCGCGGCGCCGCAGCCAGGTGGCAGGCTCACATTCAAGGTCGCGCGTAAAATCACACCCGCCTCGCGCTTCTTACACTTGACCCTGGCTTCCCACTCGCAACCCTGGAAAACCACGGCTTCCGAGCACACCTGAAGACTCTCGCCAACCTCCGCCCCCGCCGCCGCCTGCTCGTACAGCTGCCGCATCTCTGACAAGGGCACCCTCCACTCGACGACCGCCTCTTTCACGCTGGAGGTGGGGCGCGGCGGCAGCCGCCAGGCGGAGCGGTGCGCCAAGGGGAGCCCCTTCGCCTTCAGGAGCCTGGTCCGCAGTTTGCTGCTGTCGTCTGCCTCTTGCAAATCAGTGGCGCAGTGGACGTCCGCGGCGCTTATGTGCGGCGACCAGCGGGTGAGCAGCCACGAGCCGGCGCTGGCGCAGTACAGCTTCGACAGATGCGGCGCCCGCACATAGTGCGCCAGCGCCGCGCGCTGCATCGCGCCGTCCACGCCGCCGGCGTTATCGTTGATCCAGGCTGCCACTGTGTACACCACTGTGTTCTCACTGCTCACGCGCGTGCGCTCGTCGCTGAGCAGATGCCGCAGGGCCTCAAATGGCAGCGCCAGCAGCTGCGCCCTGCAGCCCGCATCGAGCCACGCTGCGTCCAAATCGCCCAGTCGATGCTGCAGCGCCGCCGCCCCGGCATTCCACAGCGGCTTGAGCGCCTTGCTCTTGGCCACAGCTGGCGGCAGCGCGTAGAGCGCGAGGATTGTGTCCCAATCGAGCACGCCGGCCATGCTGGTGTCGGCCGTAGCAAGCAGGGCATTCACGGCAGCGCACAACGCGCGCTCCGCCCTCAGACGATCGGCCAGCAGCAGCACCTGTATTTGCATCAATGCGTGTGCATGCATGCGCACATGCATGGGCTTGCATGGGAAAGGTAACCATGCAGAGCCCCAACGTCGGCAAGCGCATGGCGTTCCGCACATGCCGCCTACATTTATGCAGCCCAGCATTCATGGCGCCATGCTGTTGTACTGCTCTGCATCCTGACCTGCATGCAAGCAACCCAGTGAGGCACTATCGTCAGAAGCAGTTGCATGGCATGCCCCCCATCGCTGCAGCCGTGGCTGCTCACCTGCAGCAGCGTGGCCTGGTCGGCCCCCTTCAGCGGCCTGCCAGCGTCAGCGGTGCTGTACATGCTCTTGAAAAGCAGCTCTGCCGCCGGCACCTCGCCCTCATCATCCAACTCGACATCTAGCACGCCTGGCGTCTCCTGAGTGGGCCGAGGTGCGGGTCCGCAGGCAACGCTTGCCTTAATGTGTCCGCCGCAGGGGCCGAGCGGCGGAGCAGCAGCAGCCTTGGTGCCGGCGCCTGCGGCTGCGGCGGTGGCGCGCCCTGCGACCCTTGCCCCCTCACCGCGCTCCACTCTGGGCTGAGCATGCGCTCAGCCCATTCGCTGGCCTTTGTCAGGATCATAGAGTGCCCATAGATCTCCCGAACGACGGCCCGCAGCCGCCCCTGGCTCGACGTCTCGTCCGGCTGCCCCCCTGGCTCCTGCTCCCGGCCCTGGTCCTGCTGCTGGTACTGCTCCTCATGCGCCGTGTCGCAGCGCTGTCGCTTTGCTGGCGGCTCGGCGCCCGGCGCGCTAGCCAACACAGTGAAGCGAATCGTCACATCCGAGGCCCGGCGCACATTGAACTGGTCTAGGAAGTCCACCGCGTCCGTCATGGTTCGTGCTGCTGCTGCTGCTGCTGCTGCTGCTGCTGCTGCTGGTGGTGGTGGTGCTGCTGCTGCTGCTGCTGCTGCTGCTGCTGCTGCTGCTGCTGCTGCTGCTGCTGCTGCTCCTGCTGCTATCATCACTGCTGCTGCTGGTGCTGCTGGTGCTGCTGGTGCTGCTGCTGCTGCTGCTGTGGTAGCTGTTGCTGAAGCGGGAGGCGGCGAGCGCTGAGGCGCGACGCAACGCGTCACTACTCGGGCGTTCCAGTGATACTGTTTCGGCAGACCGACTCAGCGTCCAGCTCTGCCAGCAGAGGCATCAACACTGCAACCTTTGTGATTGGCTTCTTTGCATGCACCTCTTGCCAAGGAGGCGAGCAAAGCAGATTGACAATGGCGTAACCCGAAAACAAGGAAACACCGTCACCAATGCGCTCTGCCCTGACGGTCTGTGAATCGCCTGATTGTTCAAAACCGCAGTCTGTATGGACGGATCTTGGCGAGAGGTGATCCCAGCTCCGATGCCGCTCTCTCGCACGCAGGTGGCTCGTGCTCTGTTGCATCTCTAAGCACCAGCTCGACGCACCCAATGGCTGTCAAGCCCATGTGCAACAAGGCATAGATGCGGACCCATAGGACCTACATCATCTCTAGCTGACGTGCTTGCTGCTGGTGTGTGCTGTCTTGATTTGTCACCCGATAGTCGTCCCGCCTCACCCTGCCAGGGCCCTGCTGCACCCACCACAGCGCGACTTTGGGGGCCGCACACGCCTGCCGAGCACAGCACGATTGGTGGCGTGCTGATATGAACACGAGTTGACACCTTCAAGGGGGGAGGACGGCAACGCTCTGCGCATCGCCCTCGTCGGCTGAGCTGCCAGCCCAGCCGCCGACTCTTGTGAGGAATGCTGGTGGACGCACTTTCTGGACAACGGCATGCAGGTAGCATTGGAGAGGGGTACGACTCGGTGCTACAAATCTTGCCGTCATGGCGGGTGCTGCCCAGCGTGTCGGACGCGTTCCCTGCTGCCTGGGCTGGCGGTCGCTTGACGGCTTGCCGCTGTGTGCTGCTGTCCACTGCAGCTCTGACAGCGAGGGCGCGTCCCGGATTAGCGTTTTTGGAGGCAGTGATAGCGGTGCTTTGCAGGGGTGCTGGGGCGCCGCTTGAGAAGCGGGTTGAAGATGGCAGCAAGCATTACAAGTGGTGCGAACTCAGCTCGGGGCATTCACCGCTGCGCCGCGGCCGGCCCGGTCGCCCCGCAGGCCCCCCAAAGCCGCGGCTGACCGCCGCCGGCCGCGGCCCTTGAACCGCGCCCTCAGACGCGCCTCCTCGCCCCGCCTCCACGCATGCATCGTGCAAAAGCCGCGGCCCTTCCGCCCCGCCGCGGCGCGAGCAGCGGGGGTTCAACCGCCACGGAAGCGCCAGCCCGCCGCCCGCGCGCCGGTGGTTGCTGTCCCGCCGCCGCCGCCGCCGCCAGCTCAGTCGTCGGCGTCGAGTAGGCCCATCCCATCGAACTTTGACGAGTAGCCAAGCGACCCCGCGTCCGGCTTCTGCGGCTTCTTCTTCTTGGCGGCGCCCACCTTCTTGGGGATCTTGGCCCAGTCCGCGTCCGCGGACGACGCGTTGACCAGCCCCACCCCGGCGGCGCCGACGCCCGCGGCCGGCGCGGCGGCTGCCGCGGGCGCCGCGGCGTCGCCGCCAGCCTTCTTCTTCTTCTTCCCGCCCGGCTTGCGGTTCTGCTCTGCCACCTTGCGCTGCACAAACTCCTTCACAAACGTCGAGACGCCTGCGAGCGTAGCCAGGTGGCAGGGGCCAGCGCCGTCAGCGTTGGCGCGCGTCGCAGGCAGCCGTGGGGCACGCAGGGCAGCAATAGGGCGGCTCGGCGGGTGGTTCACGCGCACAGGCGCAGGCCGTCCAAGTCCCACTCCACACCAGAGCACGCACCTGGCTTGTTGCCCCACACCGCCGCGCAGTAGTCCGAGACCTCGCTGTTGGACGCGAGCCCCATCAGGAATTCCACCATGGTCAGGTCGGTGTTGCCGTTGAGGGACAGCATCTGGGCGCGGCACCACGCCGCAAACTCCGCCGACAGCTGCAGGTCGCCCATGAACAGCCCCGCGTCCGCCGCGGCGCCGCCGGGCGCGGCGGCGCGCTGCGCGCCTGCGGGGCCGGGGCCGTTGGAGGGCGCGGGC
>NW_014012149.1:0-13798 GCF_000611645.1 Monoraphidium neglectum
CCGTTAGCGGGTGGGTGTGGCTGGGCTCCGGCCACTGGGGGCCGCCCTTGTTGGCGTGGATGTAGGTGGACATGTTGCCGCCCGTCATATACTCCGCCAGCAGCCAACACTGGCCGGCGCCCTGCAGAAGACGGGGCGCACACACAAATACACACACACACACACACACGTGTCAACAGACATTTTACACACACACACACACACACACAGATGAACACATCAAACATGCGCACACACGCACCAGTCACACACAAGAGCGGAGGATTGAAAATTGAGCAATTCAAGTCGTTAACTGTCTGTTTTGGGATGCTGACAGGCCAGTGAAATGCTTGCTAAACCGGCCTGAGAAAGCGGCGTTGCCATCAAACATGGTCATGGGCGCCACACCAGCACCTGAAGTGGTCGCCCCTCCGCAAAGCGCCGCGCTCCTGATTCCACTTGCACAACACAACCCGATGTCGCCCCTATTCCCCATCATTCGACCCACCTGCATTACCGCGCCGAGGAAGGGCACGATCCCCGGGTGCCGCAGCCCCGACAGGCACTCCACCTCTCGAAGAAACGACACCAGCTCTGTTTCAGAGGCAACCCTGACCCGCTTGACCGCCACATCTGCGCCCCGCCACCGCCCCCTGTGTGTCTCCCCAAACGCGCCCGCGCCGAGCAGCGGGCCGAGGGAGACCTCGCCCGGCGCGACGAGCCAGCCGCCTGCGCGCCCCTTGGCCGTGAGCGCGGAGACCTCGGCGGCCGCCGCGCCGGGCCAGTCGAGCGGGGGCGGCGGGTGGCCGGCGGCCGCGGCGGCGGCGTCCGGGGGCAGGCTGGAGAGGGCGGCGGCCTCGGCTTCTGCGTCGGCGTCGAGATTGTCATCTGGGGGGCGGCCTGCCCGCTGCTGCTGCTGCTGCTGCGCTTCCTGCTCTTGCTGCTGCTCCTGCTGCTGCTCTGCCTGCTGCTGCTGATGCTGCTGTTGCTGCTGCTTTTCTCCGACGCCGTCGCTCGCCGCGGCAGCACCTAGGGTGGCCGAGGGCATGGTAGGAATATGCACCTCCTCCAGCTGCCGTGAGGCAATTCTACACTGCTAATGGGTTTCTAAGCCAGCAAAAGAGCCCGTGGCAGCTTCACTGCAGCTTCGCTTCTCATCGCTGCGACGACGCCCATGGGGCAAGATCATGTGACCGCGAGCGAGGCGCCCATCCGCCCCCGCCCACTCACCCGCCTTCCGCCGCCGCTCCGCCGCCAGGCAGCGGCCCAGGTGCTGCGCGTGCCGCTGCCACGCATCGCGCTCGCGCCGGGTGCGCCGCAGCTCCGCCACGAGCGCCTGCGCCTCCCCATTCAGGTGGCGGTTGACGCGCGCCGCCGCGTCGAGCGCCACCTCCAAGTCTTCGAGCCTGGGGGTTTCGGGCGGTTGTGGATTTTTAAAGCGAGGACGAAGGGGGTGACAAGTCGCGCGGCAGAGGGGAGGCGGGACTATCGGTTCGGCGGGAGCAGGGTTGCGGTGGCTGCTGCTGCGCTCAAGGTTGGCAGCAGTTTGGGTGCGTGCACTCCCGTCCGACACCGCATATGGTCGGGTGCGGCGTAGCGCTGGCAGCCATGGGGGTTTCCACAGGATCGGGCTCCACAGCGTGAAGGCTGCGGCGGGCGCGGGGACGCGCAGTGCTGCTGCTGCGCACCGGGAAAGCATGGTGCGGGGCAAGACGTGCGGGCCTGCCCCGTCTTGGAGAGGTCGCACGCCTCCGTCCATGCCTATTTGGAGCTCCGAGGCCGCTGCAATAGGGCTGTGGTGTTTCCTTTGGTTGGTTTGTGCCTCGCAGGTGTATCGTTGAGCCGTGTAACTGTCAAAGATGGTTTAAGAACGCATCAACAAGCGTTAGCGCAGCCTGTTACCGTGCGCGGGGCGCGGGGCGGATTGCCTTGATTTTGTGTGCTTGGCAGGAAGCGTTCTCGACGCCACAATAAACATATTTGCGGCATACTCAGGAGCTTACACTGCCTGATGAAGCTTGGAATAGGAGGAAGTCGTGGTGCCGCCGACACCTGCTTGCGTAACTCCCGAGCAGGCGCCCCCGCCTGGCGGTATCGCAACGGGTGTTCATCCATCCAAGCAACACGATACACAAAGCAAGCGAGGCGAAGGGATCTGTATGCTTGCGTGTCTGACCCTACCCCCACGCACACCTTGCACATGGCATCAGTGCACCCCTCCTGTCACAGCTCAGCTCGAGCTGTCCAGCACTGCCGGGTCCGGACGGCCGGAACGGCCAACCCCATGCGTGCCCGCGCGCAGTGCACGCTGGCTGACCCCTATCGCGGATATTTGCATTGATTTTTCTGCCTTATAGCTGGAGTGGCCTTGCAAACTGATCCACACGACCACCATCAAGGCAAAAGACGACAAATAAACAGCCAGTAGTTTGCATTCGCACGCAGCACCTTGGGTTCTGATCCAGACACAAAACACGCACTGGGTTGGCCCAACCCGCTACGCTGTGCCTGGCAGAACCCTTCAGCAACTAATGCACCTGCACGTTGAGTGATGACTCCTGCCACATGTGAGGTGCACATCCCCTCCAACCCGCCCCAAAGTCTCCTGGAAACAAACACACTTCAACGAAAGCCAGTGCCGGCCCCCAGATGTAAGTCGCATCGACCCTGCAAAACCCCAACCCTCTCACAACAACCCCCACAGATGGGTCCGAGTCAATCACCGGCGCCTGGAGCGCACCGCAGACCCCAGCACTACCGCCGCCCCCGCCGCCAGCGCCGCGGCGCCCCACACGAGCAGGCGCCGCCCGCGGGCCCGCCGGCCGCCACGCGCCTCGCCCCCACTGTTCGCAGCTGCAGGGGCCTGCTCGGTCGCCGCCGAGGCCTCCTCCCGCACCTCAGGCACGTCAACTTGCGGCTGCTCCTCCTGCACCTCCTGCACCTCATGCACCTCCTGCACCTCATGCTGCGGCGCCACCCACGGCAGCTGCAGCGGCGCGTCGTGGCCGCGCGGCAGCCCCAGGGCCTGCCGCAGCATCCACGCCGGCGGCAGGGGCAGGCCGCGGCTCTCCCACCTGTAGGCCGCCGCGATGAACCCATAGGCCCTCCCCAAACCGGCCTCCAGCGCCGCCCGCCGCGCCTGCACCTGCGCCAGCGTGACCGCCTCCTCCGCGAGCCGCTGGTGGAGATAGGCGGCATCCATTACTGTCGTCCACGCCTCCGCGGCGCCCGCCAGCACCAGCGCCGCGCCGCCGGGGTCGACGCCCGCGTGCTGCAGCACCTGGCTGTCCTGCTGCAGCAGCCCCAGGATGCTGGCCTTGGCTGACTGGCAGAGCCCCAGCGCCACGGCGTCGCTGAGCCATGGGATGCAGCGCTCGTGGGCCAGCCTCCGCTGGCTCTCGTTCTGCTCCGCCGTCAGCCACTGCACGGCGCCGCCCCGCGGCAGCATGACGGCCTCGACGGCGCCCGCCAGCGGCCACAGGGCGCCGCCGTCGGCCCGGTCCATCATGAGGCGCAGGGCCTGGTGCGGCAGCCGGTCCGCCGCAAGCTGCCGCGCCGCGTGCTCCGCGGGCGTGGCCCCGGGCGCGACCCAGCCCGGCGCGAGCAGCAGCGCCAGGAGCTGCATGGCCGGCGCATGCTTTGGCGGCGGCGCCGCCGCCCCGCCCTTGGGCGCGGCGATGGGCTCAAACGCGGCGGTGACGGGCGCCAGCTGCGCCACAATCCCCGCCGCTTCGTACTGCCCGCCCTCCTCGCCCGCGGCGATGCGCCGCACCGCCTCCACATCCTGCCCCTCGCCGCGGAACAGCGCCCTGATCAGCTGCGCGGCGCTCCACACGGGGAGCGGCGCGTGGAACGCCTCAAAGGCCGCCTTGCCCGTGAGGTTGCTGTCGTCCTGCAGCGCCGAAAACAGGGCGAGGTCGGGCGCCGCGAGGCGGCGCCAGGCGGCCAGGACCTGCTCTAGGGCGGCGCCCGCCCCGGCCTCGTCGCCTGCGGCCTGGAGCGAGGCCACCTGGATGGCCGCGCTGGGCGCCCCCTGAACCAACACCTGGACCATCTGCTCGGGGGTGAGGCCGGGCTCGCCGGCCGGCTGCGCGCCCGCTGACCCCTGCTCCTGCTGCTGCTGCTGCTGCTGCTCCTGCTCCTGCTCCTGCTGCTGCTGCTGCTGCTGCTGCTGCTGCTGCTGCCGCTGCTGCTGCTGCTGCCGCCGCTGCTGCTGCTGCTCCTGCCCACTTGTCGCCTGGGAGGCCGGCGCCGCAGTGGGGTGCAGCCCGCCAGCGGGCCCCTCGCCGTCGGCCGCAGGCGTCCCCGGCCCCTCAGCGCTGCTGCCCGTGCTCGCACGGTGCAGCGCCGGGAGGGGCGGGCACGCCGACAGCTCGGGCCCCCAGGCGGCGGTGCCGGGCGCCTCCTTGCGGCAACCCCGAGCTGTGCCCCGGCCCGCGGCCGCCTTCGAGCCGCCGCTGCTGCAGCCACCCTCCGCGCCGCTCGCGGCGCCGGGGGCGTTGCCAGCAGGGCTCACGGCGCCGCATGCCTTGCGCGACCCAGTCCGCACGCCCCCAACCTTGACAGCCGCGCCGCCCGCGCGCACGCCGCTCTGGCCCCTCGAGGGCGCCGCCAGCAGCGCCGGCTTCGCCGCCGGGGGCGTCGGCGCCGCGGGGGTGGCGGCCGCCTCGTTGGCGTCGAATGGCGTCGGCAGGGACAGCGCGTGCGCCAGCCAGCCGTCCGCCAGGGCCCAGTCCTGCAGGGTTTGGGTTGGAGGGGCGAGGAATGGGGGTGGGGATTCCGAGGATGTGAGTTGGAGTGGCAGGAGGGGATGCTGGGGCCAACGGGCTATCAAGGTGTGGGTCCCATCATCACAAGCTGCGCCGGAATTTGTGGCCCCTCCTGGAGCAGCACACCTCGGCATTGCTGCCCGGTATGGTGTTGCGTAAGCAATCCAAGCTGCATCAGCAGTGGAGCCCGCTTTTTGGCTGAAACCCCCCCACAGCGACCTGTACCTGCCCGCCCACGCACCTGCACGGAAGGGTGGCTGTCGATCTTCTTGCTCAGGCTGCGCTGCGCCGCCTTCACAGCCCCCATGAGCGGCCTGCAGAAAGGAGGTGACACATGTCATGCGTCCGCAGATCAGGACAAGTCGGCGTCAAACGAGCCAAAGGTCAAGCGCACGGCAGACGGCTTTCAGCCTCGTATGGCCAGTAAGCAAGCCCTGAGGCGGCACATTAGCAACGTGGCCCAAGCACAGCACCTCAGCGACATCAGTGCTAGGGTTTGCTTGGGTGCTGCCGGCTCACCCGGTCGTGATGCCTCCGCTGGACAGCTCAGCCAGGCAGCCCTCAAAGCAGCCGCCGCTCCGCAGGTTGGACACGAGGTCGGACGCGGCCGTGAGGGGGGTGGTGTTGTCCAGGCTGAGGCCCTGCGGTTGAGAGGGGGGGCAGAGGGGCAAGGCAGCAGGGGAGGATTTGGTCAGAGAAGAGCAGAATGGTCGCTGGAGTTGGCAATTGAGTTGGATTGGAGACAGGAATGATTTTGCAATGGGAATGTGGGGCGTGCCGCAAGACACCAAACGTGCAAAATGTGGTTTGTGTGGCCCCATTTCAGCCATGCGGGTGGAGATAAGCACCTGTCACAGCGCATTCACGAGGAGCCACCTCTGGCCCTCACAACGGCGCGGCCCCTACGACAGCCCACCTGCCCCTCCAGCCGCTGCAGGGCGGCGCGCAGCGCGGCGTGGCACCCGTCTGTCTCACGACACGTCGTGCGGTGGGAGGCCGACAGCGACTTGAACACGCGCTGCAGCTTGGCGTTGTCCAGGGGGCGGCCCTTTCCCTGCTGGCGGCGGTTGTTGAGCACCAGGGCGCCGCGCAGGGTGTCGCACTCCCCCAGGACCATGGAGCCGGCGTCACCGGTGAGGCGCAGCAGGGAGCGGGCCTGCACACACTGGGCGCTCCGGATTACGGTGCCCTGGGGTGGGGGTGGGCGTTTGAGGGTGTGCATGAAACAGGGTGTTGATTGCGTGCGTGTGCGTGCGCGTGCGCGTGTGCTTGCGTGTGCGCGTGTGCGTGTGCGTGTGCGTTTGCGTGTGTGTGTGCATGTTGGGAGAGGGGAATGTGATGAGTCAGCTGACACATCTACGAGGCGTGTTCCAGATTGGGGCAGCAGCGTGGCGGCGGGTTGTTTCAAGTAATCGTGCGCCCCTTTGACAAAGCGCGAGCTGCAACTCAAAGCTTACCTGAAAGTGGGCCAGGAGTTTGGAAGGGGTGGTGCCGTTACTGGCAACCTGCAACGTGAGAGGCGGGGGCATCACAGAATCAGGCTGGGGTGGGTGCAGCAAGAAGAGATGCGCGACTTGCCACCTTGATTGGCCTGGAAAGCGTCCCCGTGCATGGCACCGCGCCAGCCGTCAATTTTTGCGGCATGTGTCTGAGCACGAGCAGCCCCACACATCAGCGAGTGCGCGACTGTTCACCTGCTCCCTTGCCTTCAGCAGGGCGGTGATCAGGGTGGGCCGCACGCCTTCGCCGTCGAAGGCGGCGCCCAGCAGGAGCCTTTTGAACTTCCGGATGCAGCCGCGCTTGGCGGCCTCGGGAGTCGTGCAGTCATCGCAGTCGTCCCTGACGGCGCCAGCCTACAAGCAAGCATTTTGAATGGTGGCACTTCAAGGTTGAGGGGTTGACGCTAGGAGTGAGATTGCAATTGAAGGAGTGGACAAGCTGGGGAGTCTCACAAAGGGCAGAAGAGCGTGCGTGTGCGGCCACGCGCGGAACAACAGCGAGCAGCACGCCGGTGGTGGATACGGGGCAATGGCGCTTTGAGACGGATGACAGGAGCAGCGCCCAGCTGGTCTGACATACCCCGTACGCGCAGACAGGATTGCTGCGGCCCACCAGCTGCACTGCCGCGCTTGCTGACACAATGACTGCTGCGCGGCCTCGCCTCCCAACCCTCCAGGAGCGGCAGCTCTATGGACTTCGGAGGGCACCCTCACCTTGGCCGCGTCCTTCCTCCTTGAAGCGTGCTCCAGTCGCTGCGCAAACACTATGCCCATGATGAGCTCGATCAGCGCCAGCAGTACGGAGACATCAACAGCGCCCGACGACGCCAGGCGGTCGGTGGCCAGTGCCACCGCCAGTGCAGCCTGCAGAGTGGCAGTGGGCAGCAGCGCCCCGCAGCCCACCACCGCCACCAGCAGCGCCATCAGGGCCTGTAAAGTCGTTTTGCAGGCGATGAGGCAGCGGAGTGGGTTCTGCGAGCTTGGTTGGGGCAGCTGCGACCGGGTCCACGGCTGCCCGACAAACACAGCGCGAGTCCAAAAAGGCTTCCTTTTACTCAGTATACTCCTGCATAAAAGCTCCACTGCCATCATTATGACCCGGGCACGCACCTTGACGAGGCCCGCGTTGGCGCTGTGGGCCCCCATGCGGGGCTCCAGCCATGTCATCATCGTGTAGTATCTTTTTACCAGCAGATCCGCCACGCTGTTGGGAACACGGCGGATACGGAAACGGGGTTGCGGGAGAACAGTGTTGCTTGGGAGCGGTCAGCTGCTCGTGCTCGTCAAAAGCACCAGCATGTATGCAATCAAAGTTGCTTACAATCAAGGCAGCGAGCAGGCCGGCACATACGAGGTGTGCCAAAACGCACGGGCAGGCAGGCGGGCGCCGCTGCAACCGCCGCATGGCTGCTTCACCATGATTGTGTGAACTGTGACACATGCCAGGGGCACTAGAGTGCCGCAGTGCAGGGGGACACCGCAGTGCCCGCCACAACGCCCACACACCCATGCCGCACACTGTGACGATGACCACCTTGCTGCCCCACACCCCCAAGACCACTGCGAAGCTCACCTGTGGGAACGGCCCACCATGCGCCCCGTCCCGCCATCTCAGCGATCGCACTGCGCCGCCTTGCTTGCAGCCGCCACGCCCGCCCCCACGCTCATTCCCACGCCTGTCCGCCAGTCGCAGCAGCGCCACCCAGCTGCTGTCCGTCCGTCTGACGCGAGGTGAGGGCTCGTACGAGCCCTGCGTGGCGCCGGCACGTCCTGGAGGCCGCCGCAGCAGGCGCCTGATCAAGAGCCTGCCCAAGTGTCAAAAGGGGCCATTGCAAAAGGGAGAAATGGTCGTCTCAAGGTGGACGACAGGGCATTTGATGTTGCACGTGCGACGACGGCGCAAGGTGAAGAGCCCCACATCGGGGCGCCAACACGCCTGGTGGTCCCCTGCACGTGCCCAGCTCGGCTGCCCACGTGCAGCACTGTGGCACCCCTGACCGGACACACCTGCTGCCCCTCAATCCAGGAACGTGACGGCCGTCGGCATTGCCGAGGTGCGCCAACGCGTGTGCCTGGTGCGATCGCTGCCTGCCCCAATCCCCACAGCCACATGCGGTGGCCCGTTAGGGGCGATCTGCCCATGAGCATGGATGTTGTTTCATTTGCATCATGGATGCGGTATCCCATGATGCGGCGAAGCCAGTCACGGGCATGCATGTGCGCCAGGCAGGGGGTGCGCCAGCCAGAGCCTCACCAACGGCTGCCTCGCCTTGGACCTTGCCATGGGGCGACGCAAGGAGTGCGCAGGGAAGTCTCGATCCATCGCCGCCGTTGCCACCCCCAGCAGGTTGCGCGTCGCCGCCTGCCACCATGCAGGGACGCGTGCGTGCCCGGGCGCAGCGTGCAGAGGAGTATGACTGCTCTGCCTGACAGGGCGCCATCCGCTGCACAGGAGGTGCTGGCCGTGGATGCTGATCATTGAACTTCTGAAGTGCGTTGCAGGAAGGTCTGTATCACAAAGACCGCGATCCAAGCGGGCATCGTATTGTCCGTGGCTCAGTGGCGCGAGATTCAGTGTGATCTGCAGCGGACACATGCTGTATGAACTCGCATCTGTACATTGATGGCATGATAGATTTGTTTATGAGATAACCTCGCTGCCTCTATCTCACCGCTCAACCCGCTGCGCTGCCATGCCGATTAGGACCAGCAGCTAGAGCTGATGGGAGGGAAAGGCAAGAGCTGCTGCGATGCAAGGATTGTGCGCCAGCATGTGCTCGCCTGCCGGGGCTTGGACGGGATTTGATTTAGTGTATGAAGCTTACTTTTCAAGGGTATTCGGCTGCTGCAGCCCTCTTGTACGCACTTGCGTGAAGCAGCGCCCGCTTTGTCTGTCTCCATCAAGGCAGCTGTGGATATGCACCTGGGGGGTTCCCTCAGTGTCTGCACTGGCAGCTTGAGGCAATGACGCACCCTAATTCCAAGGAGCTGCACACTGTGCTCGCCTGTGTCCGGGTGTCCCTTGCCTGTGGGCGGCTGCAAGCCTCCTCAACCCCTCCATTGGTTGTCGGTCCTCCGGTGCGCTGTTGCGCCGTTGTGGCCTGCCATCATGCATGCACGACTACGTCCGCCAAGGGTCTGCCAGACCCTTGGCTAGTGGGCGCAAACGCCTACGCTCCATCCTTGGTTGACATGCGCAGCATGGCCAGCAGCTGCCGCTTCAGGGCAAGTAAGAAGAGTTGCAACAGCACCGTCGTTGGATGCAGCTTCTGATTTTGTGCCCAGTGCTGAATGCGTGCCTTCACATCAAGGGCAGTAAGGACTCCTTGGACGGATGGATGTTACACGGCTCGCAAAAAGGCTCGTGTTTCGGTGTATTTCAGTTGTTGCAGCATCATGCAAGATGATCTTGCCCGAGGTATCGGGCAGAGGCAAGCCCATCTTTGGGGCGCCTGTGTCCTGGGCCCAAAGCTTGACCCGCGGCTCCGCCCCCCATGCTCCACCCCGCGCCCCGGCGGCTTGTCTGCCGCGCAGAACGAGAACAAGGCGCTGCGCGACGAGGTGTCGCGCCTGCGCGCCGCGCTCGGCGGCGCGGGCCTGCAGGCGCCCTTCAAGCTGCAGGCCGCGCCCGCCGCGGCGGCGGCGCTGGCGTCGTCGTCGTGAGCGTGGCGTCCGGGAGACAATAAGGGTGCTGCGCATCTTCTGGGGCGTAGCCGAGAAAGGTTTGTGGCCAGCGCACCGTGCTGCCTACAGCAAAACCTTGGCCAGCAAATGACGCCCTGATAGAGCATGAAAGGCAGGCCAGGGCAAGGTAGCCCAGACAACAGGCAAGCATCATTAGGCCCCGCCCAACATAATCCACACAAGCTCAGGGCGCATCAGCAGCGAATGGCAGGCCAGCTACGTGCGGCGGCCTCAGCCCTGCAGCTGCAGGCGGCGGCGAAGGGGGTGCTCGTGTGCACCTGGCGCCCAAGGACCAAGGGTGGCCCGTTCGCGGATCATAGACCCAAGCAGTGGGGCTGTTGCGGCTCAAAAGTGGTGACAGTGTGTGTTCAAAGGCTTCAGGCAGGGATCAACCAGCCAAAATCAGGGCTCAAACCCTGTTGTTTGCCGCGGAGACGTGATGCTCCTCAAAAACCATAAGTTCTGTGCAATGAGCAAATTCGTTCACAGCCAAGCTCAAAGGTGGCGTTTTGCCCGTGTGCGTGCGGGGGCGCAGGCAGGTGCACCAACCAGGGACGGGTGGGTGCAGCACGGCCACTACTGACAAAGTTCAATGCCTGCGTCTACGGTGTGCAGCGCCCTTGGCTGCACCCACTGGATTGGGGGCGCAATCTGCTGCATCGGGCGGGCTGGACTGTGGTCAATGGCCGTTCGCCGTCTGCATGCCCAGCAGGCGCACAAAGTCGACCCACAGCAGCGAACCTGCAGGCGGGCACGCGCGGGCGGCGGAGGCCGGGGCAGGGTGATGGATTAGGATGAGAATTGAGAACGTCAGCGAACGCGTCCCGGGGCTCCCCTCTGAAGCTGTCCAGGCTCAAGAGGAGATGTGCCCAGCCTCCGCGGCGCACTGGGCGGCCCCATGTTAGGCGGCTCAGGGCGAGTGGCGTTGGCTCTGTAACGAGGAACGACGTGGCGAGCAGCTGCCGCGCCTGGATTCCTGGCTGGGAGCTGCTGTCAGCGTATCATGTCAGTGTGTGTCAGGTGGCAACGTGCTGCTGTTCCATACCAGCTGCGACTGGCTGCTGTAGCACTGTCCAGGCATCAGAAGACTGCAGGCATGCAAGGGCACGTGTAGGGCGCATAACTCTGGCCAGCGCTCAACACCCAGCCTGAAGTGGGTGAGCGTAGGGAAGTCACAGAGGGGCGTGCCGCACCTATGAAGGTATTGGAGGTGCGGAAGACGAAGGACAGCGCAGCGCACAGCCGGTAGTTGCCCTTGAACCACTCCTCTATGCCGCGCTCCTCGATGAGGCCCGCCAGGATCTGCGGGCAAGGGACAGCGGATGCGATCGCCGGTGGGTGGAGAGGGGGAGGGCGTTACAAAGTGCAGTAGCGAGCGGTGATGGTGGTGCAGAGGAGGCGCGACGAGCGAGGGGCTTGGGGCAGGGGTGCCATGGCAAGTGCTTTCGGGGTCAGCCGGGCCCAGAGACGAGCGCATCAGCGCCTGTCACGCCGTTGACAGGGGCGATGGGTGTGGAGTGGTGATAGGAGCCCAAATTAATCAATTTGATCCTTGCGACTCTTAGCCTTCCGGCCGGCGGCGAGGTTTCGCCGCAACGTACGAAGCAGACAAGAACGAAGCGGGGCTGTCGAGGCAGCGCTCCGCCCTCAGCCTGCCGATCAAGAATTGGCTGCCGGGCGGCGGCCCGGCGGGCGGCACCCAAAACGTATGCCGCGCTGGCTTAAAGGTTTCCAGGCGGGGCCGCCCCAGCAGTGCGCATCCCTGTTTTTTCTTTCCTTCGCTTCCTTTTTCTGGGAACCTGCAGGGTGAAGCCGTTGCGGCCACAGCAGCGTGCCATGCGGGCGCACCTGATATCTAATGTTGGAAGAGGTGGCCATGTAGACCCCGTACGCCAGGCTGGTAGCAAACACGCTCTGCACGGCGGCAGGCGGGCGCGTCATCAGCGGGTCAGACGGTGCAGAGGGGCCCCGCCGCGCCGACTGCGGGGGGCCGCTGCGCTGGCAAGGCCGGATGGGCGCAGGCTCACTCCTTTCAGGGCGAGTAGGCAGTACGGGGCGGGCCGGAACGGACGCAGAGGCCTGTGAACGCACAGGGGCAAACAGCAGGCCCCGCAGCATGGGCAGGGCCGCGGCGCGGGGCGCGGGTGGCTGGAGGGTTGGGGCGCTCGCCTGCGGCTGGTTCAGTGGCACGAAGTCTGTGTCGATGAGTGTCCTGAGAATGATGAGGCTGTTAGTCACGACGACGCCCACCAGGCTGCGGAAGATGAGGGGGTGCGGTGCAACTTTGGTGAGGGCACGGTGAGCAGAGGCAGATTGAGAGGGAACTTGACGCCTGGGTTGGGGGGTGGGGTCGGGGGGTTGCGCAGACAGCCGGTCCCTTGAGTGCGTGGGGCAGCACAACCCGCAGCTGCGATGGACTCTCCCCAGCCGGGCGCACAGCCGCCTGCGCTGCAGCCCGCCGAGCGTTGAGCTTGACATGCGTTCGCGCCGTCCTCCACACCGCCATCACTCTCATAATGTGCTTCGCTACATCTCCCCTCGCTGCGGGGCCAACCCCTTGCCAACACTCCCTCCCTCAACCCCTTACCCCCAGCAACCTTGTCTGATTCCGCGCACATGGGAGGCATGCGAAGCTCGCACAGCGCGCGCCTGCGGCTGCCCACCTGGCGCCCAGCCCAACCCCAAAGAGCTTCAGCCCGTTGCGCAGCGGCGCCTTGAAGCGCTGCCCCAGGGAGAACGGCGCCATCCCCGGCTGCACGACCTGCGGTACGAAGGGGAACGGCGCGCGCGATGCAATGCTGCCGCCGACCCAGGCAGACAGGCCTCGGCCTGACACCAAAGACGGACACGATTTTGGCCCATTCAGGAGTGCCGATCAACAGGTGCACCCAGGAGTGCCATCCCAGCCCAACCTAAACGCGTATCACACGCCATTTATGGTTTAAAATTTTGAACGCAAAAAGAGCGCAAATCCACAAGCACCGCCCCACCTGGAACGCATTGTCTGGGACGCCTTCAAAAAAACGGCCGAAGGGGTCGAAGCGGGACGCCTGGTTTGGTCGACGCGGAGGGCAGCGGGGCGGCGTCGGTGCCCGCTGGCGGCCCAATGCGGCCCGCTGCGGCCCACTCCGCGATACACGAAGCACAGACGGCCTCGGATCCGGGCCGGACGAGCACATTCCGCGCCCCAAGACTCCGCCGCGGCACGCGCTCGTTCGGGGATGCGGCTGCCAGCAGCCGTGGCGCCGACGACGGGGCGCGCCGGCAGGCGCTGGGGAAGTGGGTGGCGGCGAGGGGCGCACCTGTCTCTGCGCGAGCGCGAGGGTGGGTGCTGGCAGCCAGACAAGCATGAAGTCTGCCAGGATGGCCATGAGAACGTTGGCCGCCACAAAATCCAGTTCCTGAGGGGTGGGATCCAGTGGGCATTATGGCAGGGTGTCGGTCAAAACGGTCAACAGTATGTTGTCCAAAGGAGACGGTTGAGAACGGGTGGGGAGGTAACAGGGCTGACTGTGTGGGCAGCAAGGTGGCCGCAGCGGGAGGAGGCTGGGTGTTGGGTTGCACTGGCATGGGGGCAAGCGTGAGTGATGCTTTCAGGGGAGGGCGACAATACTACTGGATTTGGATTTGGTGGAAGCTTGGGCCCCTGAGAGCTGCATTCTGGGTCGAAGCCCGGGAGGTTCGGCATCGGGGCTTTGTTGTCGGGGTTTAGTGGGTGGGGCCTTTGGGTGTTGCCACCGGGCTGCCAATGGCCATCAGATCAGTACTACACTTTTTCATTCAGGCGAAGCGATTTAGGTGCTGAGTGGGGGAACATTCTCAAGAGAGGGGGAGGAGCAAGGTGGTGCGACGACCAAGGGTTGCGGC
>NW_014012148.1:0-2622 GCF_000611645.1 Monoraphidium neglectum
GCGCTGCACCTTGCATGATTATAGACGCAGGATGGGGGCGGGTGCTGCACATTTCATGGTTACAGGCGCAGGATGGGGGCGGGCGCTGCAACTTGCATGATTGTTTGCGCACACGCGCCCAGGTTGCAATGTAAGGGCGGGACACCAGGGCACAGATAAGAGCGGCGCCCAGGCTGACACAGTGCAACATGCAAGGCTGGCCCGCACCTCAAGGGCGAGCAGCGCCATTGGTTCCTCGACCTGTGCAGGCGGCGAGCGGCGGCGGGCGGCGGCGGCGGTGCAGCAGGGCGAGACTCCGCCGTCGGCAACGAGCGGCGCGGGTGCAGCCGCTGGTGCTCGCGGGTCACGCCGTACGGGGTGCGCGGGGAAACAGCGGGCTGCTCCCCCCCCCCCCCCCCATCAAGGCTCACCTGGACCCCGATCTCTTCTATGCCCTGCGGCCCGGCGGGAGGACGGCAGCAATCAACATGGTGGCAGGGGGGGCACGAGCAGGAGGGACACAATTTGACAACAGGCACCTCTGGCTTGCCGCAGCCGTGCCCTTCGCAATCTCCTCACAGATTCAGCCATGCCACGGCAATCCGGCAGGCGCGCTGTCTATGGCTGGCTCTGAGCCATGCTGAAGGCCACCCTTCGCGGAAACAACGTGACCGACTCTCACCAGCAAAAAGAAGCCCTGGGCAGTAACATACGGGCAGGGGTTGAGGGCAGCCCATAGCGGGTGAGCGCGGCAAAAGGACATTGACTGGCACATCAAGGGGCCTTCGACACAAACAAGGGTGTGGGTGGAGGAACAGGGAGCTCGTTGCGCGCAGCATAGCCCTGTTCAGGGGGTGAGCCAAGAGCCAAACATTGGCCGCCAAACAGCAGCTGCACCCACCAGTATCAGGTCCACCGGCACCGTGGCCCTGCGCAGAATGGTGGAGCACATCAAAAAATTGTGGATTGCTTTGCTTGCCTGATCTGGGTGCTGCCGCCGCTCCTGTGTATGAACACGATAAAGCTGTTGGCTTCTAGCGGCCCTGCGCCATATCCCCCAACCCAGCACACGCTTCACCAGGCGTTCGCCCGGCGCGCACCATCCGACGACCTGCCACGAGCAGAAGGGCAGGGCTGTGAGCCATGTGACGAGGAACCGCGACGTGTGGCGCGAGTAGCTGAGCGGCAGGGGCGTCCTGAGCAGCTTCTCGCACGACTGGAAGGCGCCCTGCGCAAACGGGATGGACAGGGGAAACGAGCGAACCCAGAATGTGGGGAAGCTGCGCTGTGAGTAAGTGACCCTGCCCAGCAGTAGGTCAAACGGGTGAGCCACATTGTAACAGCTACGGGGCGTATTGTGCAGGCAAGTAAGAAGTTTCCGCGAGCCCAGGAAAGGCCGCCCACCTGCAAGCTCTTCAGGTGCTCGTCGAAGCGCCCCTTGGCGTCGCCTGGCAGGCTGCTCCTGCGGGGTGTGCAAGAACAGTCTGGAGCTAGGGGACATGCAGAGGTGGGGGTGTGGCGCGGGAGGCCTGGCCCCCTGAGGCAAGCGATTCAGGGGGTTGCAAGCCGGCACGCTTGCCGGGGCGTATACTAAGAGGGGGCACGCGTCGGGCTCGAGAGCAGGCGGCGTGGTCGCGCCCTCACCTGCCCACGAGGCTGCCGATGACCTGCAGCACCGTCTGCGGCCGCATGGAGGACCGCAGCAGCAGCTGCTGCTCGTGGGGTAGCAGCACCCTGAGGTGGCGGACGCGCGCAAGTGATGTGTATGAGAGGGAGGAAAGTGGGGTGGAGATGCAGGGCTAGCACATGCCGTACAAAGCATTGCACCATGTTTCCTTGCCCTTGACATATTTGTGCATGCACTCAATTTCCTTCTCTCATGCCCTCCACACCAACAAACTTGCAAGCCACCTTGGATAGTGCCGCATGTTGCTGCAGCTTGCCCGCAATCTCAGCGACGCACCACCCCGCCGCATCCCGCTCAGACGCATGCCGCAGGTGCACGCCCCCACGCGCGCGCTTGCCCTCTTTAGCGGGCCCCTCACCCCTGCAGCAGCCCCTGCAGCGCGCCCTCCTCCTCCCGCACGTAGCACATGACGGCGACGGGGAAGGCGCACAGCCACCGCCGCAGGGCGCGCTGCACACATGCGTCCTCCTCGGGCAGCCGCTGCACCGCCAGGCGGCCCAGCTGGCAGCAGTCAGTCACAATAGAGCTCCACGCCGCGTTGGCCTCGCTCCACCTGCGGCGGCGGGCGGGGGACGGGGTCGTGACAAGGGAGCCCCTCAAGAATGGGCGCAGCTGAGGGGGGTCACCGACGGCTGCGGGTTTTCCCCGTAGGGCAGTCTTCTGGCATCGCTGACGGGGCTAGCAGTGCCGTATCGCAGTGTTGGGTGGCTGCCGATGCTTGGCTTGCAACCTTGTTTGAATGCAGTTGTGCAGCGCCTACCTGTTGTAGCTGCTGTTGGTGCGGAACACGAGCAGCAGCGACAGCGCAAAGGTGGAGATGGAGAAGGGCCCGGAGGGCGACACAGCCAGGTCCGGCCAGGCAGCGTCGGGGATGATGCGAGCCAAGACGCCGTCCGCCAGCAGCGTCTCTGGTGCGCGGCGTTGGGGGGGCGGGGTTGGAGCGTGGAGGGGGCGGG
>NW_014012148.1:2941-14115 GCF_000611645.1 Monoraphidium neglectum
GGGTTGGAGCGTGGAGGGGGCGGGTCCGTCGGCGTGCGCCCGAGACGTCGGGCGGCGAGGCGGCTCGGGACCGTGTGCAGGAGCGTGTTGTGCGGGAGGTGCTCAGGGGTCAAGGGGGGCCCCTGCACGGTCGGTGTGGCCCCCGCGGGTGCATGGCTGTCGAAGGCGGGGTGGGGCAAAGGAGGGGTCAGCGGCGCCCACCATAGTAGCAGACGGCGCAGGACGACAGCAGGACGTTCCCCAGCGGCGGCAGCAGCCCGCGGGCAATGCGGCTGGTGAGGATGCCTGTGCGGCCGGGGGCGTGAAGAGAGGGGGGTCACGGGGCTGGCGTGCAGGGAAGGGGAAGGGGTGCACCGGCACCGCCCGCGTTGCGCGCCGAACCCAACGCTCATATCCTGACGATCGTGGCGACATCGGGGGCCACTTCCTAGGCCTGATACAGCTGCTCGCACCGGTCATGTGGCGGCGGTACCGCGTTATGCTGCGGTGTTTCCGCCAGTTGGGCTCAAAGAACACCTGCGTGCAGGTATGGTCGCATCTGGTTGACCGAATCTGGTCCCAGAGGATTGTGTGAGCTTGTGCATGCATGAGGCACGCCGGCAGGTGCGACCCACCGTCCTGCGGTATGCGCGGCCCTCCTCTCTGTCCTCGTCGCTGCGCTGCGTGAAGCCATCAACAGCTGAGTGCACCGGCGTGCAGAGGCGTGGGCGGCGCTCCCGCAGTGCGAGCGGCACGCGAAGCGCG
This sequence comes from Monoraphidium neglectum, assembly GCF_000611645.1. Classification (NCBI taxonomy): domain Eukaryota; kingdom Viridiplantae; phylum Chlorophyta; class Chlorophyceae; order Sphaeropleales; family Selenastraceae; genus Monoraphidium; species Monoraphidium neglectum. The sequence continues at coordinate 3,686 of NW_014012148.1, forward strand.
GGGTTCGGCGGCGCAGCGCCGCCAGCTGCACGATGCCTGCCAGGTTGAAAGCACTTTGAAAGCATTGCAGGACTCTTTCACGGGCAATGGCTGTCCTAAGCTCCCAACCCGGGACTATGATTCGGAGTGACGCTAAGCTAACACCCTCGTTGATCCGTCATAACAATCACGAGCGTACTAAACATCGTAGTTCCGTGTAACGACGTACACTGCTCAACGATCTTGACCTGCGCACTTGGCGCACAAGAGGCAAAATGATGTTGCACACTACACTGCAGCATCAATGCATATCCAGAAGCGCCCGTGTCAGCCGCAGCAAGAATGGGGCTGGCACCCCAGCGGCGCAGCAGTGGCGAGGGCGACTACGCTCGTGCCGCAGCGTCTGCATCCAGGCGTCGGCCTCCCCTGTCAGGGGCGTCATTTTCGACGTGAGGGGAGAAATGGACTGTTGTCGCCGCCTTGCCTTCAGCTGCACGGCACCAATGCACCGTTCATACATGGCCGCAGGTGGATGGTGTCCTCTGCAGCAGCGAGCACCTGTCACGCCAGTGAGTTCGAGGGGGCCAACAAATGACAGAACCCCAGCAAATATCGCGCCCGTGACAGAGCACACATTCAGACACGCACATGAGCACGCCCTCGCCCGCCGCACAGAAACGAGCCGCCCGCCCGGCCCCGTTTTCGCGCCCGCAGGGCTGCCGCTGCTGTGCTGGAGCGGCTTTATGGCGTGCGCGCAGAGCCTGACAAGTTTATCCCCTACGGCGGCATGGGGGAGGCGCGCTTCCTCGGCGGCGTCGCCGAGAAGTACGGCGTCCAAGCTTTCGACGTGTCCGAGGCGAAGCGGCTGTTCCTTGAGATCTACGTGGAGACGTACTGCCAGGGGCCAAACGCCGGGGACATCGCCTTCCAGGGCGCGGTGGCGCTCGTGCGCGCGCTGAGGGCGGCGGGGCTGGCGACGGCCGTGGCGAGCAGCGCGGCGCGCGTGAAGGTGAAGAGCGGGGCGCAGGGCTTGAAGCGGGCGGGAGAGGGGTGATGCAATGGCTCGCTCGGTGTAAGTGTGATGTCAAGCACCAGCTTTCGGTGATCTAATACTGATATGCCAGAGGCTGCCTCTGTCCAACGCTGCCACCAGAAGCGCGTGGCTGCGTTGCGCGCCGAGAAGCGCCGGTGGTCGCAGCTCTCACATCAATAAGGGGCAGCCCGCCCAGCCTCACGCCGTGCCGCCCGTCGTCGCCAAACCGGCCCGGCCTCCTGCCAAGCCGCCGCACGCACCGCCTGCCTCGGACTGACGCCAGATCGACGCAAACCTCGGGGCGGCGGGCTTCACCCCGGAAGACTTTGGCTGCGTTGTATCCGGCACAGAGTTTGAGCGCAACAAGCCGTTCCCGGACGTCTTCCTGGCCGCCGCGCGCGGCCTGGGGCTGGCGCCCGCCGAGTGCGTCGTGCTGGAGGACGCGCCGGCGGGCGTCAGGGCGGCGCGCGCGGCGGGCATGCGGGTGATCGGCGTCACTACGACGCTGTCGCGGGCCGAGATGGACGCCGAGGCGCCTGACGCGGTTTTTGAGGAGGTGGGGCGGATCTCGGTCGCCGACATCACAGGTTTGGTGGAGCGCGGGGCGCAGCCTGTTACAGCGCAGCAGCTAGGGGTGCCGGGCGCGTGAGTCATCGTCGGCGTGCGCACGTTTTTGGTGATACTGTAGTCAAGACGCATCCACCAACTGTAAAAGGACGTTCTGCTGTGTGCTGGTTGCTGACAGAGGTGACTGCGCGTCTGTTGTCAACTCAAGTGGCAGCGTCCAGGCGGTGTCAGATCTGAGGGCCGTGCCATTGCTACCACAGTGATGCACACACAGCATGCCACACGTCACACGAATACAACGTACAAGGGCACCACACACACACGCACGCACACATCCACACACAGACCGCCAATGGGCCCAAGCCAACACATGCCAAGTTTTGTTGAGGGTGAGGGGAGACACCTTTTGACCTAGCTAAGCTTGATCTGCCCCCTCTCATGTGGATGCCTTCTATCCTTCATAAGGGAAGCCACACAGACACAGAACCGCCAACACATGCACATGTGCACAGCTGCAAGCGATGCATCGCGGGCAGTTTGACGGGCAGTCAACCCGTGTACTTGGTGAGAAAGCAAAGCTGTGTTGCAGATTGAGCAAACAACTTAGCCTCCCTGAAAGACAGCGCGTGGCAAATGTATGCTGCTACGCCTTTGTCTTGGGAAGTGCGGTGCACTCAAAGCTATGGCTTGATAGCAACAGGCCAATGACGGAGGTGGTCAGAATGGTCACCTTATTGTTTGGACTTGCGCACGTGTCATGCCTGCGATATCATATGATATCCACACGGCGTTCGTTCTCCTCACTCGTCAATCGAGCATGGTACTCGCTGACGGTAGCGCGTAGCATAGCATAGCATAGCAAAGCATAGCTCGAGATCAGTCGATCTGGTGGCAGAACGCTGCTCAAGCGTTTAAAAGTCGAGGATACAAGCAGGTGAGATGAAGGTGTCATTAATTGCTAACGCAACGCTAGCTGTGGGTCCACGCCATCACAGGCGTTTGAAAGGGGGGCGCACGGCGCGGTGTTGCTGTTGCGCTCCACTCGCGTTGCGCCTGATGCAGCAGGAGGACAATGTCTGCACAGCGAAACGCCACTGCTGAAGCAGTACTGCAGGGATTCAGAGTCCAGGGCACCTTCAAATTGCTTGGCTCACAACACTACCTGCCTCAGTTCCACACTGTGCTTCAATTCTCCCACAGCTGGGGCGGCCCCCAGGCAGGCGTGCAGCGCGGCCCCAAGCCATGGCAGACCTGCACACAGCGGCGCGCAACGGCGACGCGGCGCGCATCCTGCAGCTCGTCGCGATTGGGGCCGACCTGAACGCGCGGGACAAGCTCTCGCGCACCCCGCTGCACCTGGCAGCATGGGCGGGCCAGACGGTGAGGAGGCGAGCAGTGGGGGGCCTCGCACCCTCTTCGCCGCAGTGCTCACGGCTCACCCATAATGCAAGAATTAGTTTCTCCTAGCCGAACCTGGGCGGATTCAGCAATGCCGATGAGGCATCACACTGCTCGGCTCCCAACACAGCCCCTTGCCCGTCTGCAGCCCCCCTCGGGGCCGCCCCGCGGCGGCGACCAAGAAGCTGCTGCTCTCGTCAACATCCATGCCGCGCCGCGCCGCCCAACAGGAGGCCCTCAAGCTTCTGCTGGCGCACGGCGCGCTGGTGGCGGCCGCGGCGATGGACGACATGAACGCACTCCACTTTGCGGCCCAGAAGGGCAATGTCGAGGCCCTCCGGGCCGTCATCACCGCCGGCGCCTCCGTCAACAGCAAGACGCGAAAAGGTGCGGCAGGGAACACTGTGGTGCTGCTGAACGGTTGCATGGCAGATGGGCCTCTGTTTGCAACCAAGGTCCCATATCTGGGGGCTGCGGCCTCGTCCATCCGCCCCGCTGGCAGGCGCCGATTGGTAAAGCGCGCGCACAACCTGCCCCTGACTGCCCCGCTTCCGCTCCAGCGTCCCGACGTCTTCCATGCATGCATGAACCTTGCCCCATCTGGCCGTCCCCCAGGTGACAGTGCCCTGATGATCGCGGCCAAGGGGGGCCACGGCCCCGCGGTGGAGCTGCTGCTCAAGCGCGGCGCCAACCCGCGCGCCGCCAACCACAAGGGCCAAACTGCCGCTGACCTGGCGAAGGACGAGGGGGTCAAGGCGGCGCTGCAGGCGGCGGCGGCGGCAGCGGCAGCAGCGGCAGCGGCAGGGCCGGCGACGGCGCCGGCGGCACCCAAGGCGGCTACGAAAGCGGGCGGCGGCGTCGATGGCGGGGGCAGCGGGGCCAAGCGGGAGCGCGAGACGGCGGCGGTTGCGGCTGCGGCAGACGGTGGAGGCAGCGGCGAGGCTTCCGGGCCTGTGGTCGGGCCGGCCGTGGGGCCGCTGCCCGAGGGGGCAGAGCAGCAGCAGCACACGGAGGAGCACCGGCTCGAGGGCGGTGGACGCGATGAGGGGGCGCCTGCCATCGGGCCGGCCTTGCCACCAGGCCAGCCGCTGCTTGCGGCAGCGAGAGAGCCGGCAGCGGCAGGCGCAGAGCCAGCGGCTGAAGCGACGGAGGCAGCAGCGGGGGCCGGCGCCGCCGGGGAGCCGCAGCAGCCGCAGCCGAGGAAAAAGAAGCAGAAGGTTGCAGGGGGCCCAATCGTGTCCTTTGGAGACGATGACTAGCCGTGTGACATGCAGTAACAAAATGTTCTTTCATCCTGAGAGCTGTGTGACCCGGCGTGCAGACGGGTGAGGCCCCCGGGAGATTCGAGTGCCCAGGCGCTCGCCATGTCACACCGTGGCTTGTCCCTGCACCACTCCACCACATCGTCGGCGACACTAGCCCACCACATGTGCTCTCCATTGGCCAGACAATCAGTTATCGAAGCCCTTGTGATGGCAGGCAAGGCTTCCGAAAAATTTCCATGCAGCCCAATGCCACATCACCCATGTGGCAGAGGCCGGCGGTTCCCTGATGCCCATCTCATCTGCAGGCGCACGAGCGGGCAAAGCACGGCGCAGCGCAGTCTTGCCACCTCAGCATGCCATGTATGTTGCGGTTGGATCACTCCGTCACTTAAATCCGTGCCTGCACACATATTTCGGGGGCAACTGCCTCGCCAGCCCCGGTACGGATAGCACGCACCACATCTGTCCCTGTCCGGCCGCGGCCGTGATAGAGCGTCTTGACGTGGCCGCAAGATGCTGGCAAACAGCCTTACATCCCGGCAGGCCAAAGGCCTGCCAACGCAGCACCGGAGATCGACGATTTGCGTGCTGGGCCGGCGCGTCGGCAGGCCTGCGTGCAATGTGCTCACGCGGACCCAGGCAAGGTCATAAGCTCCATATGCGCCCTGCACGCTCGCGCGCTCGCTTGCCGCTGCACCGCCGCGCCGCCTCGCCACGCGGGACGGCAGCTGCCGTAGCGGCCGGTCAAGCCCAGCACGCCCGCCGGCCGCGGCCCGCAGGATGCCCTGGTGCTCACGGGCGACCAGCTGCAGCGCGAGGCGGCGGAGAGCGTTGGCGCGCAGGCGGGGAGCAAGCAGTGGGAGCCGCTGACCTCGATGTGAGGCGACCGGGGGCGGGAGCCGCCCCCTGCATCCCTGTGCGGCGGCCACCGCTCGGCTGCGTACGTGCGGGCGGGGCCGGGACGGCGCCCACCCCTCTCATCCTTACACGGTCCGCCGGAAGAGTATCGCAGTGGCTTTTGAGGATGCAGCTCGCGGCATCTGACAGCGCCACCAGCATCTGGCCCGCAGCCGCCACGCCTGCTGCCTCGGTGCCACGCAGCCACACGCCGCCACCCTCTCCCCCCCCCTGCCGGCGCCCGTCTGTCCCCGTGTCCGGCCAGGTGGGCGCGCAACGCGCGCCAGCATGGCTCCCTGGTGGCTGTGGCCGACCCCCACCAGCCGGGTGCCCCTAGCCTGACCTATGCCGAGCTGCACCAGCTAATCCTGGACTTTGGGGCCGGCCTCAGGAGCCTGGGGCTGGAGCCGGAGGACAGGGTGAGACGGGCGCCAGCTGGCGCGCGCGCACACGCCCAACGCGCCGCGGCCGCGGTTGGTGCAGCCTTCGAGCGTCCGGCATCCATGGTCAATGCCATCCGCGTGGAGTGTTTGCGGGCGGCGGGCGCGGGCCCCGGCTGCGAACCAACCTTGGCGCAGGCGCTTGAAATGCGTCTCGGGCCGACGCCGCCGCGCCGCCGCGCCGTCCGCGGTGTCGTATGTCATGATCTGCAGGTGTGCCTGTTTTCTGAGGACTCGTCGCGCTGGCTCATAGCGGACCAAGGCATCATGGCGGCCGGCGCAGCTGACGCGGTGCGCCACGGCGCGCGCGGGCGCGCGCGCGCAGGCAGTGGTGCTGGGCCGCGGGCCCGCCAGCCGCGAGGGTCCAGGGGCAGGGACTCCTATCGTCGGCGGGAGCGGGGGCGCGCGGCTTGGGACGAGGGCGCCCGCCCGCCGGCTGCTGATTGGTCGCTGTGGCGCCGAGGCCACAGCCTTGCTCTTGTATTGAGGGCCAGGGGCGGCACTTGCGAGCCCGCCAGGCCCGCTGGGTCGCCGCCCCGCTCGCCATGTGGCACTCGTGAAGTCCGCGGCAGGCTGGTCCTTGTCCCCGCAGCGTCCAACCGCCTCGTCGGCACCACCCCTTCACCCATGCGCCCCTCCACCACCTTCCCCTCCCTTCCCACAAACGTTCTCGGAAACCTCAAACAGGTCCGCGGCTCCAGCGCCCCGGACGCCGAGCTCCACTTCATCCTGCGCCACGCGCGCCCCCGCGGCCTGGTGGTGCAGGACGCCGCCACGCTGGGCCGCATGCTGCCGGCGCTCGCGCAGGTGCGCATATTGTTCGGGCACGAGGACGGGCCTGGAAGGACACGCATGACCGGCGCCCCTTGGGCGGTTTCCCATCCCTTGGGCGCGCGGGTTGTCAAGCGGAGCCCTGGGTAAAGATTTGGCGTCACCTGTGACCCCGCATCGCCGTCAGGTGTCGCCCAGCAACCGCTAATGAGCGGTGGAGCGGGGCGACGTGATTGCGGCCGCCGCCCGCGCTCGACCCGCAGCCGCCCGCGCGCAACGCGCCCGCGCAGGAGGGCGCCCCGCGCCTCAAGTTCATCGCGGTGCTGTGGCCCAAGGACGGCGACGGCCTCGACGCCGCGGCCGCCGCCGCGCCCTGCCCCGTGCTGCGGTTCGACGGCGTGCTGGCCGCGGGGCGGGAGGCGCGTGGCGATGGCGGCGCGGGGTTCCAGCCGCACGCGCCCGGGCCCCAGGAGCTGGCTACGCTCGTCTACACCAGCGGCACCACAGGTGCGCATGCGCGCGCTCGTGTGTGTGTGTGTGCGTGCGTACGTGCGTGCGCGCGCTCGTGTGTGTGTGTGTATGTGTGTGTGTGGATGCGATCAAGCTGGGGTAATGAGGATGGGTTGGGCTGGCAGCGGCGCCGCTCGCGCCCCCGCCGGTGCCCCAGGGCTCCTCAGGCTCAGCCAAACACAGTGCCGCCCCCTGCGGCCGCGCGGCCCTCCACCTGTGTCTGCCGGCCCCCCTGGGAACCACGGTTCAGGCAGGCTCCCCTCTCCTCACCCCCCTTCCCCTCGGGTCCCCCCAGGCCACCCCAAGGGCGTGATGCTGACTCACGGCAACCTGGCCAGCCAGGTGGACAACTTCCCCTTCTTCCTGGAGGTCACCCCCGGCGACACGGCTCTCAGCCTGCTGCCGCCCTGGCACATCTACCAGCGCACCACCGCGCTGTACCTGGCGTCGCGCGCGGCAAAGGAGGTGCGGCGCCGGCGCCCGGGCCGGGCGCCGTCGAGCAGGGCGCGGCCGCGGTCGAGGGGCGTGCGGGCGGGGTAGGGCGCGCCCGCGCGGTCTCCCGGCGGGATTGTGGGCCTGACCATTGGTCTTGGCGCCAGCATCCGCCGGCGGCGGGGTCTGCTGGACTAGGGGGCCCCACGGCTCACGGGGGTGATGGCGTGGAGGTGTTGCATCCGCAGCGCACGCACTCGCATGCGCACCCATCAACACCGCTCACTGCTGACATCTCCTGATCCCACAACACACAACACAACACCACATACACACACACACAACACACACTCTCACAATACACACACACACACAACATACATACGCAACACACTCACAACACACACACACACACACACACACACACAACAACACAATGTGCACACCCCCAGGTCTACACCACCAAGTTCAAGTTCAGGGACGACCTCACCGCCCACCCCCCGGACCACTTTGTCTGCGTCCCCCTCGTGCTGGAGACCCTGCACAGCCGCGTCATGGCCAAGCTCAGGGCCGAGACCGGGGTCAAGGGCGCCGTGGTGGCGGCGCTCCTCTCCGCGAGCCTGGCGTATGGTGCGCGGGCCGGGCGCGGGCGGTCGCTTGTGCACAAAAGCTCCCGTGTCCCTCGCAGCCGCGCGGGCGGCCTCCTGCTGGGAGCGGAGCGCTGCGGCCTCGACCGGCCGCAGGGTGATTCCAACGCCTGCCTGCCTGCCTGCCTGCCTCGTGCTAGCGAGCGAGCGGCGGGTGCCACAGTCGGTTTGTACAACGTGCAGCGAGCCTTGAGTATATGTATGGTGCATGCTTTCCTCCTGTTGGTTGCGCCCGCCCCACGGCCACGTCCCTGGCTTCGCGCCGCCCGCAGTTTCGGCCAACCGCGTGGCCCAAGGCATGTCGCTGGCGTTCGCTCGCGTCGCGCGGCCCTTCTGGGTGGGCCTGTGGGCGGCGCTGCTGGCGGCGCTGCTGCGGCCGCTGCACCAGCTGGCTGACGCCCTCGTCTTCTCAAAGGTGGGACCCCGGGGCGGTGGGTGCTGCGTGCATGTTTGTGTGGTGGGGAGGGGTGCCGCGCAACGGCGGCTAGGCCGGCGGCGGGTGGCGGCTGCCCGTGCGGCGGCGGGGGCAGTCGTGGTTACTCCCGCTGATGTCGGGCGCGAAGCCCTGCGGGAAGCCGCCCCTGGCACCGCCCTCGGCACACTCGGTCGTCCCGCCCCCCGGGCCCGGCACCCCTGCGACCCTGCGCGGCCACGGCTGCGCAATCCCCATACTTGCCCGCACAACCCAAGGGCGCTGCCCTGGGCCCCTGCAGCCCCTGCACCTGCGGCGCCAAAGCCATAACCCTGCACTCGGCCGATCCTTGCTTGCAAGACCCTGCAGCCCAAACCCCTGCACCCAGCCAGCCCCTGCGCCAGCAATGCTGCGCCCCCTAATCCCCCCAACCGCGCTCCTGTCCAGGTCCGCGCTGCCCTGGGCATCCGCAAGACGGTCGTGAGCGGCGGCGGCAGCCTGCCCCCCCACCTGGACGACTTTTTCGAGGCGGCGGGCGTCACGGTGCTGGTCGGCTACGGCCTGACGGAGACGGCGCCCGTGCTGACCTGCAGGAGGTGGGTTCGATCCCCGCGTGTGGCGCGTCGCGTTTTTCGCCTGGCCTTTGGGCCCCTGCTGACTGCAGCACAACGCAGGGGGCAGGCAGAGGTCCGCGCCCAGTGGAACTGAGAGGGGCCCTGGCAGCAGGACTGAGCACGCCGCTTGCAATGGGGATGCTGTTTTGGCGCTGCGGCCAGTTTGCGCAGCTGCTGTGCATGCAGTGCGGTACGCAGGCGGCTGCGGCCGCAAGCCGACAAGGAGGCCGGCCACGGGACCCGGCGCAAGCCAGCCATTCAGAGCGGGCCTGCCCGCTTTGGCTGTGCGGCGATGCGCCCTTTAACCTCTGCCAGTTGACTGCTGGAGCGCTCCCCATGCTAGAGGCGCCTGCACCCGCTCCCCCTCTTCCCATGCCTCCCCTCGGCTTTCCTGCGCCCACGCTCCACTTCTCTCTTACCCCCCCCCCCCCAAAGGGCGTCCCCTTCCAGCGCCAACATCCGTGGCAGCGTGGGCCTGCCGATCCCCGGCACCACCATCAAGATTGTGGACCCTGCCACGCTGCAGGAGGTGCCTGACGGGCAGCAGGGCCTCGTGCTTGCGCGCGGCCCCGGGGTCATGCGGGGGTGAGCGGGGGGGCCATGAGGGGCTGAGCAAGATTGCATGCGCGCGTGCGGCTTGAGGCGTCCGCGGGGCTCCAAGGGGGTGGGCAGGCTGCAGGCCAGAGAGAGCGGCCCGGTGGTTGTGCGCCCGCGGGAACGGGCTGGGGGCTCGCTGGCCCGCTCTCGCGCATCTGCGGCCAGGGGCCCACCCTGGCCTTGGCGCCCCGGCAGCAGACCGCGCAGCGACGACCTCCGCCCGCCTCCAAGCTTGTCGACCCGCAGTTCTTGCCGCCGCTCGACCCGCGAATCACCACCTATTCACCGCAAATCGCCACACGCCCCTGGCTTAAGATCACCACCTCCTTCCCCAAATCTTACATCAAAACTATCTGTGCCCTCCCTGCCACAAAAAATATCCCAAGGTACTTTGACGACCCGGCCGCCACGGCGGGCGCCTTTGTGGAGGGCGGCTGGTTCAACACCGGGGACCTGGGCTGGCGCGCGCCAGCTGGCGTTGAGGGCAGCCGCGCGGCCGGCCACCTCGTGCTGGCCGGGCGCGCCAAGGACACCAGTGAGAGCCCGCCCCGCCCGCAGCTGCACGCACGCCCACGCACACTTTGTTGCCTGCCCGCGCGCCCGCGCACCCGCCCCCCGGCTCGCAGCCGCACGTGCGTGTTGCGGTGTCACGAGAGGGGGCGCACGCACGCAGGAAGCGTGGGTCTCGGAGCTGAGCGCGCCGCAGCCCTGCCGCCGCAGTGCAGCGGATTCGACGGCCTCCTCGTTGCGCGCGCCGCGGCAGTCGGCCTCAACGGCATTGCTGGGCCCCCCTCCCTCGCCCAGCCCGCTCTGCCTGGACCCACGGGAGTCCCCTCGCAACAACACTCCCAAATCCCCCCAATAAAGC
>NW_014012147.1:0-2375 GCF_000611645.1 Monoraphidium neglectum
CACACATTCCCCCCATTACCCCCCAGCTCCCAGCCTGGCGCTGAGCTCACGCACACAAGCCACCCACATTCGCACCCTCCATTCACCCCCAAACCCCACCTCACCCCACCACCATGCCCGCAGGCGTACGTCCTGTTACTCATCCTGTCCGGCCCCAACGACTCAGCGTACGTGGCCCTGGACGTGGCGCTGGGCATAACCCCCCTGGTGCTGGCCATCGCGGCGCAGCACTGGCTGACTCGCCGCTTCAAGGGCCGCGTGAAAGCTGAGGTGGCGAAGCTCGTCGCGGAGCGGAGGCCGGCGCCCGCGGCGGCGCCTGCGGCGGCGGACGCCGTGTGATGTGGTGGTCCCACGCCGGCGGTCTCGCCCATCCAATACATGAGCAGTTTTACTTGCAATGATTTGCGCGAGAGCATGAATCTGGGGAAGAACCTGCAAGCAACCGTCGGGTTTGCCACGGCCACACGACGCGACGCATAACACAACCTTCACACGCACCACACGGGGGCAGCAGGTCCGCCGCTGCCGGCGCTACTTGCGGCCACTCTTGCTGATCCGTCATCCTAAGCTGTCGGCACACGGGCACACCTGCTATGCATCTCAAAATTCAGGGACACGCTTTGCAACCGTGCCCCTATTCTCCATCTCACGTCGAATACGCACCATGAGCGTTGGTAGTTCCTCCCCAGGGTGGCTTGGTGCTTGCCTTCGCAATTTTCGCCCGCCGGCCAGAGATCCTGCAATCAAGCAACCCCTCCACTTGTAGTGGCGCGCACGCCCCTCCACCAGGCTTGGTGCAGGCCCCAAGGAAACCCGATAGCCCCGCTCGTGCCTTTTCTCTCACTGCAATGTTTGTTCCTCTTGCCTGTTGGCTTGCTGCGCTTTGTTCTCCGCCAACAGCGCCCCCCCCCCTTGCCCCTGTGACCAAGAGGCGAGGCATTGGATAGCCTCTAACTGTAACGCCGTGCCCTTTAGCTGCCCCCAGCGATTCACGTGACCAGGCCGGCCGCAAGGCGGCAGGTTCCTTTGAAGCGTCAACAGCCCGCACACTACCCTGGCAGGCGGAGCAGGCGCGACCCCATCAGGCGTCTCACGCCGCGTGTGGTGCATTCAGGCCGCCAACTGCTTAAAAAGGATAGGGTGCTGGATGTTACAGTACCCTGGGTGCTCAACAAGGCGCACGCTCTCAACAGACCAGAGGGGCGGTGCTGCAATAGGGACAAGGGCTCCTGCGGGCAAGGCAGATGCTGTGTTGTCCATGCGGTTACACAGCCAGCGCCCAGTCACGCTGATGGCGGCACACACGCAAAATGTGACGCAAGTACACATGAATGCAGCCCATGAGGAGACCGCAGCAGTGAGAGCAAGTGGTTGAAGAAACAAAAGCTGCGCATCCGTTTGGTCGTTGAAAGCAGCCGACAATTGTTTAGCTTGTAATCATGAATCCTGCTAGGCGGCGGTCGGGGACGTGCCTCGCTGTGCAGCGTGACGCAGCTGGACTGCACCTGCTGCTGCGTAATTCCCAGGCAACAAAACTGTTCACAACAACACGAGTGTGTGTGTATGTGCGCAAAGACCTCGTGTTTTTCTTCACGCCATTGCAAGCTGCATGCCGTCGCAGGACGCCATGGCGCAGCGCGCTTCCTCAAACACCCCCTCGGCCGAGCCCGAGGAGGCCGCTGCTGTGGGGGCGCGCTGTGGGCCCGCCGCTCGTGCCGCCTGGGCTGCAGTGGTGGGCAAGGCCATGGCTTTGCCGCTGACGGGCACTGCTGCTACTGCTGCTGCTGCTGCTGCTGCTACTGGGGGTCCTGGTGCTGCTGCTGCTGTTGTAGCCCCAATCTGTGCTGACACGGCGGCTGGGACTACCGTGCTGGTTGCCACCCCCTGCCCTGCCACCGTTGCCGCTGCTGCCCCAACTGCCGCTGCGACCGTCGCCCCAGCATCGCCCGTGGCGGGGGCTCCTGCTGCCGACGCCGCCGCGGCTGCGTCTTCCCTGTAGGTACTGAAAGACCCGAACCCGCGCTCAAGCACGGCCTCCACGCTCCAGCCCTGGGGCAGGTACCGCGGCCGGCACGCGTCCACAAAGGCCAGCCTGAAGCGCCGCGCCATGTCGTGCAGCCCCGCCTCCCCAGACTTGGCCAGCACCGCCTTGACCAGCTGCTCGCCGTGCCACTGGTGGCCGCGCTCCGTGCCCCCAGCGACGCCGAAGCCGCAGCCGCCGCCGCGGTGGCGGTGGCGGCCGTTGGGGCCGACCATGGGGTCGCTGCCGGCGGCGGCCGAGGCGGCAGCTTCCTCTTCCAGGTCAGCAGCTGCCTCCTCGACCAGCTCATCAGCCTCGTCGTCCCCCAGCACCACAGCCGCCCCTGACCCCAACC
>NW_014012147.1:2908-14328 GCF_000611645.1 Monoraphidium neglectum
ACCCCACCCCCACCCCCTCCTCCGCTGCTGTAGACGGAAACGCCCCCGCCACGCGCCGCTCGTCGCCGCTCGCCGCTAGCCCCATATCGCCGCCGCCCTCCGCCCCTGCGTCTTCCGCCGCAACCGGCAGCTTCAGCCGAAGCTTCCTGATGGTCTTTTCCCGCTGGCGCCCGCTCAGGCCGGCCAGTATGCCTGCCTCCAGATCCCCCGGCCGCAGACCAGGGGGCTCCTCCGCGGGGGCGCGCCCCAGGTAGGCTTTCACCCAGCCCTCCAGCATCCGGCGCCTGGGGTGAGGGGGGGGGCGTGCGTGTACGGGTGCGGGTGCATGTCTGTGAAAGAGATTTGGAGTGTATGCATACGTGTGTGGGTGTGTGTGTTCACATAAGCCGTTACTGCGCATGTGCTATGTGTGTGTATGTGTGTGTGTGTGTGTGTGCTGTGCGTGCGTGCTTGCGTGTGTGTCGCACGCAGTAAGAGGATGTGACAGCAAATTGAAGGGGGGGAGGGCCGCGAAGGGCTGGAGGCCGCCACCACCCGAAGCTGGCCCTTGTCGACTGCCTGGCCTACAATATAGGTGTGGGGCATCCCAAAGCCACACCCTGCATCACTCACCCCACAGACGCACCACATATGCAACATGAACGACACACACGCACGCACGCGCGCACGTACACACACACACACACACTCACACTAGACAAGTGTCCGCCACACAAAGCCACACACAACCCCGCCCCACCTGGCCTCTGGTATCTTGTCGCCACCGCTGTGCAGCGCAATCGCCGCGTGACGCGCGTTGCGCGCCAGCGCCTCACGCCGCGCCGCCGCCAGCGCCGCGCCAGCCGGCCGGCCGCCGCCCCCACTGCCGCCACTGCCGCCTTCTGCAAAGCCGCCGACGCCCAGGCCTCCGACACCCTCGCCGCCGCCGCCGTCCTGTGTGAGCACCAGGGCCGGGTGCAGGGGCACCCCAAACTCCCTGGCCAGGGCGCGCTTGACCTGGTCCGCGGATTTGTGGGCGGCCTGGTGGCAGAACACACAAAGCAGCACGATCTGTTTTGTTTTTTTTTTGGGGGGGGGGGCAAGATGGTAAGGTCAGGTGAGGGTCGTGCAGTCGGAAAAGAACTCCAGTAATCAATCGGAGGAGGTCGCGGCGGGAGCATGAGCAGCAGCGGTGGCAGACACTCGCGCGGTGTGTCTGCCGGAGTGACAAACAGCGCAGCAGCCTGGCTGTATACGTTGCCAGGCCGGGCCGCCACACATTCAGCAACAAGCTGGCAACAAGATGCAGCGGGCGGGAGGTGGGGCGCCCTCACGTCGTGGGAGCGGTGGGCCTTGAGCGTGGCCGGCATGTTGCGGCGGTAGCACTGCGGCACGATGCGGTACCTGATGCGGGCGATGGGGGAAGCAAGGGGTGTTGCCGCTCAGGCAGGGCGAATGTGCGCGGCAGGCAGGTCGATGTGCCGTGCGGTCGTGCTGCTTGACCCATGCATGTGCTGACCAGTCACTTTGTCCTTGCTGCTGCTGCCACCTCAACGAGCGCCTTGCACAAAAAAACCCGTGGCAGCAACTGCAGTGGCTCAGCCGCCACGTGAACCCAGCAGCCCCTGGTGGCCAGGGCATACACAGGCGACCGCTCAGCCGCCCCAACCCCACCAAAGGCCCCAGTAGTCAGGTAACTCGTAACATCACACCCGATTCAACCACCGCCCCCTCTCCTACCCCGCCCTTCCTCCCCTCCCCCATGTACATCTAGACCCCCTCTTAGCCAGGTTGGGTGGGAAGCCGCTCACCTTGCCCCCCTTCTCCCCCCCACATACACACACACGTACCCTCACCTGAGGTAGTGGCCGCCCTCCCCGCACACCACGCAGCGGTTCTCGCGCGAGGCCGTGTAGAAGGCGTCAGCGCCCCTGTCCTGGTCCGTGGTAGTGTGCTCAAACAGCAGACGGATGGTGGGGGGGTCGGCGCACACCTGCGGGGATGGGTGTCAGGGGACGCAGGGGGAGGAGGGAACGCGAGCCACGTGGGGTGGGGGGGCGGCTGGCTCCCCTTGAGCCTGCACTCAAGGCATCCCGGTGAAGCCGTGAGTACGGAATCATTCCAAACTAGGTTCTGCAGCCTGCATGGTCTGCTGCCCGCCTTCCAACCCCCACCATCCCGCCATGCATGCAGTTGCGCCGCGAACTGCCCTTAAGGGCAGGTTCAGCGCGATCCTGCGGGCAACCCTGCAGCCGACCGAGCGTTTGGTCCTGCTCGGCAGCTTCCCCCCGCCGCACCTTCTCCGCAATGCCCTTCTCCAGGTACCACTGCAGCTTCTGACGTCGTTGGGTTGGGTGGGGGCGGGCGTTGTAGAAAGAAAGAAAGGGCAGAAAGAGAAGGGCGGTGAGCGGTGAAGCCTACTAGCAAATGGAGGCCTGCGCTGCCTCTCTGCCGCACCCAGGTCCCAGGCCGCCAGTCAGTGCCGCCAGGCAGCAGCCAGCTGACAAGCAGGGAGCCGCAGCGCCCGCGCGCCAAGCGCGACCAATCACATGAGCACCCTCTCAAAGGTGGATGCCCCCCCTCTACCTTGGTGTCGCAGTAACAGAGCAGCTCCCCGCTCTGACTCAGCATCCGGCAGTTTTCGTACACCTGGCTCTTCACACTGAATTTGTTGATCATCCGCTCCACCCGCTTTGCTGCCCGCGCCTCGTCAGCCGCCGCCTTCGCCGCCGGCCCCTGCAGCGCTGCGCGCCCGGCCGCACCGCCGCCGCGGCCCGCGTGGCCGCCGGTCGCGGCGCCGAGCAGCGGGTCCCCGTGGGCCTCCGGGGCGGGAAGCTTCCCCTCGCGCGCGTCCCGCAGCAGCGCCAGCACGCGGCCCGCGCCGCGCCGCAGCGCCCGCGAGGCCTCGTAGCGCTGCGCGCAGAGCGGCGACTGCGCGGCCGCCGCGAGCGACTGCGTCGCGGCGTGCGCGGCGGCGCGGCGCAGCAGCGAGCGGCGGTCTGGCGGGGGCGACCGCGCGAGATCCAGCAGCGCAGCGTCAAGCAGCACAAACTGCGGCCCCTCGTCCTCGTGTCGCGCCGCCCTGTCACGCCACGCGCACAGCGCGTACACCGCGTCCCTCACAGCCAGGACCTGCGCGTCGCCGTCCACCTGCCATGCCGCGGCCTGCAGCGCGGCAGGTTCGCCTGCCGGGCGGGCGGGCAGGCGCACGGCGCCGAGCGCGGTGGGCGCGTCCGCGGGCTCGTCCGGCAGCGGCGACGGCGGCGGCGGCGGCGGCGGCAGCGTGGCGGTCGCCGGCGGCGTCGGAAGGCCCGACGCGGGCGCTGGGGCAGAAGCGGGCGCGGCGCCGTCGAGCAGGCGCTGCTGCATCTGCAGCTGCTGCCAGTAGCGCCGCAGCACCGCGCTCGCCGCGTTGCGGACGGCGATGGCGGAGGGCGTCTTCTGCCAGAGGCGCTGGGTCATGGCCTGGCTCTTGCGCATGGCGGACGCCAGCAGTGGGTATGCCTTTGCAGATACCTCCTGGTGTCCCTGGACGTGCACCACCTCTGCCGGCGGCTCGGCCGCTGCCGCTGCTGCGTCCAGCGGCCGCGCAGCCTCTGACGCTATGGGCGCGCCGGCACCTGCGGCTGCAGATGAAGGCAGGGGTGCAGCCACGCCCCCGGCCCCTCCAGCCAACGCAGCCAGGACCGCCCCTGCTTGTGCGGAGGGGCTACCATTCTGCTTCTGCTCCTGCTCCTGCTCCTGCTCACTTAGCACACCCTGCTGTTCGTGCTCCACCCCACTCGAATCATCAACACTGCTCTCCTGTCGCAAGTGATCCTGAGCCTCGGCAAAAAACTCAGCCCCAGCCTGGCTCAGCCCCGCGTCCTGCCAGGCGGAGGTCGTGACAGCTGCCGCAGCGGCCGCTGCCGCCGCCGCAGCTGCCTCCCGCCGCTTGTAGCGACGGTTCTGGCCGCGCACCCGCTCCTTGCCGGCCGCTGCAGCCGCCCCCGCGGTGGCGCCGTCGGCCACCAGCCGCAGCACCAGGCAGTCTGCGAGGTGCAGCAGCCAGTGCACGTCGCCCCGCGCGTAGGCGAGAAGCTGCACAGGTAGCGGGCGCGTGCGCCAGTCCGCGGACTGGTAGCGCTTGTCCTGGACCACTCCGCAGAACTGCCGCAGGAGGCAGGCCAGGTTGCGCTCCTCCTTGCCGAGAACCTGCATCAAGTGGGGTCATGTGTCATGCATACAATATATGCGGCGTTGGCGTGGACTCAACACGGAACAGGCTGCCAGGCAATCACCCAGCAGCGCCTGGGGCACAGGGCTACAGCAGTGTTGCTGAGGGCAGCCGCCGCCAGCAGCAGCACAGTGAGAATGTTCTGAAGCGCTCCCACCACGCACGGCGCCGTCCTCTAACACGGTCCCACACCTGGTTCCCTGCCATCACACCCAACCACCCACCCACACCGCATGCATAGCACCACGCTGTGGTTGAGGGCACATCAGGCTCATACGTCACGGCACCAATCACTGCGCAACACCACGCTCAACCCCCACCTGCGCGGCCTTCTCGGTGTCGAAAACGTTGACCAGGTAGCACCCCAGCTGCTGCAGCCACGAGATGTCGTTGGCGCAGCCGTGCATCACCTTGAGCACGCGGGGGTCCGCCAGCAGCGGGCCCAGCAGCTGCCCCAGTGAGTCATGCAGCGCCAGGGCGTCGACAAGATAATCCACTGCGCCTGTGGGGTGGTGCGGCAGTGGTTGAGCGCCACGCAGATGTGTGTTTGTGAGCTGATGGTTCGGGGTCATCGTTCTTTTGTTGACAGCGGGAGAATAGCTCCTTGAGGGTTGGGTGAGCGACTCTCGCATGCAAACGGATGGTGGCGTGCCATTGCACGCATGTGCGCATGCATGCATCATGCGTGCACGATGCGCGATGCCGGTCTGGACGACGGTCCCGTTCTAAAATGCAGGCCCTGCCCAACACCTCCGACAGCCCCCCCCCCCAAACGCGCCCTTTCACAATCACCGGCAGCCGCATCAACCGCTGAGCCATGCCCAGGCAGGCCTCCCTCGTAACCTGGCCTATTTCTGCCTGCCGCACGCCGACCCGGCCCTGCGCACCCGTGGAAATTTGGATGAGGCATGTGATGCCGTGGTACGCCCTGGGGCTGTGCTCGACGTCCAAAGCGAACCGCGGCTCGGCGCTGAGGTGGCGCACCATTTCCTGCAGCGCCTGCTTGTCTGCCACCCAGACTAGAGGGCAGTCCTCCATGGGCGGGGCCGGCAGAGGGGGCGGCGCGCCGCGCCGCGCGGCGGAGGGAAGCGGGAGGTCTTCTAATAGCCGCTCAATCGCGTCTGCATGCGGATGCCGCTGCTCTACCCCGGCCGCAACGGCGGCGTCGTCGTTGCCATGGTGTAGGAAGGGCGCGTCGCTGTTGTCGAGCAGACGGCGGCGGAAGGCGCGCTGCGGATGGCTGCAGTTGCGGAGCCCAGCAACGTGGCGCCGAGCCCAGCTGATCCCGGCAACTACGCCCACTAGAGCGAGCGGCCCGGGTAAAAGCATGGATTGTTCTCCTTCTCTGCACTCTAAATTGGCTGATATTTCAGGCTGCGAGGCATGTATCAGATTGCTGGAAGACTTTGTGTAGATCACTGGACGTGCACAGCCGGCTCAAATATTACATGTGATTGAATCCAGCAGTGTGTACTTGATCGCAATCCATGCTACAGATCCGGAGGCTGCCGCATGAAGCGGGGACGGAAGTAACCTGAGAACGAGCTTGGTGACCCGCGTCCAAAGGAAGCGAGGGGATTGCATGGACATGGCACAGGCAAATCAAAGGTACCTTGAGTGTTTAGTAGCGCTATGGGGCCGCACAGCTATCCTCATGTCCAGGCAGCTGATGCAGCCGCAACATTCCCTGGACATGCGTGCGAGTCAACCATATCGGAACAGTCCAGCGGCGCGCTGCCGGTGGATGCGTCCATGCATTCCGCACGGCTGAGGCGCCAAACACACTACGCCCAGATTCGAACCTTGTACTGCGGGCTGTGCATTTGTGCAGTGCGGGACGCAGCCCTGGTCACCGCGTGCCGTTGGACGCAGGAGCGCCGTGGCCGCCGTTAATGAGCCCTGCCGTGTCTTCATCGATCTCCAGGGTGGCAAGCAGGCGCTGCCACCTCTCCGGCTCCTCGTCAAATATGTATGTCATCGGCTGCACCAGCACCCCGCTGCCGCCAAGCTGTGGTTGTAGGGTGGAAGGGGCAGAGGGTGATGAAGGTGGGGACTCAGTGAGATTCGAAGTTGGCACGCCGACAGGACATGCTCGCATAAGCAAGCTTGTTGGATGTGAGTATGGTGCGCGCGCTTGCACACACGCTGGGTTGTGTTTGTCTGGGGAAAGGGTGGCTGTGTGTGGTCGGGGGGCTGGGTGTCTGTGCTGAATGGTGCTGCCTGAAGGGCGTCGTGCTGATGGCGAGGCGTGATGGGTCTAGCGCCGCCGTGCGTGCCACCGGCACTGCAAGGTGCTCACGTGTGCGCAGTTCCCGAGCCCTTGAACACCCAATATGCGCCCACCTTTTGCAGGACCTTGACTGATGAGTAAAGCTTCTTCTTGGGCACGCAGATGACGCATGCGAAGAAGCCGCGCTGCTCCGCGCGTGCATCGTCCCCTGTGATCGTGTACACTGGGCTCACGGTTGGGCCCTGCGGTGGTGAGGGCGCAGCAGAAGTGTGGCAAGGCAGAAGGCACAGGGTTGGTGGTTGATGCGTCGATGCTACGTAAGGGAGGGGTCAGACACGTTGACTGCCAAGCAACTCGCGCTGCAGGGCTGCGCAGCGCAGCTACTGAGCGGCCTGCCACGTGCGCCTATCCACCGGTGACGCCCCTCCTCCCCCGTCACTCACAGCACCAGGGCTGCTCTCACCTGCAGGCCTTGCAGGCCGTCGTCCTGCAGCAGCAGGGTGGAAACCGCCTCCGGGGTCTCGCCGCGCATGTTGGCGGTGACTGAAGAGGTACAGGTAGGAGATGGCACAGGCATGCGCCACACATGGCAGAAGCGGTTTACCGGTGACCATCCCAGTCATTCCCCGCCCCCTGGGCCGGTGCTGCGTTGGGGTCATCGTAATGCCTGGCCATGCCAGCGGCACCTGTCACTTCCACAGTTGCGCCCAGCGTTGGTTTCTCTCTGGTGGACGCGTGCCTGCCTCTGGCTCATTTCCCCGTTGGAGCATCCAATCCATTCACGCCCTTGGCTTAGTCTCCGCATGCAACAGCCGACTCAAGCAGTCATAGCCCCACCAGAGTAGAATTGCGCGGCCTTGAGGTGCGCGTCGAATCGCTCCAGCAGCTCCCTGGTGATGCCCAACAGCCCCGGCCGCTCCAACAGCGACCGGCGGTTGGCAACAAGCACGCCCTGCACGTGGTGGCGATGGCAGGAGGTTAGGTTGAGGGTTACATGCTTGAGGAACGGCGGATTCCGAACGCACTAAGGCGCAAAGGGTTGACAGGAAGTGGATACTGTGTTGATTTGAGGATTCCCAGAGTTGATTTGGTGCTGATGAGCCCCGCGCGCCTGTGATTCTAGGATGTGTCCGCCTTCTATCTCTTTCAGATTGTTCTCCTTGAGGGTCACACCTGGTGCAAAGGGTTGAGCAAGACAAGGGGCGGAGTAGGGAGCAGACGGCAGGGCAGGCATTTCAACAGGAAGGCGTTGGGGCGATAACGGTGCACACACCCAATCGTGAGACCATGTGCCCTTGAAAACCTGCCTAAACGCCTCTGTCTGCCCTCAAGTGGCCTGACCACGCGCCCATCGACAAGCCACAGCCGCGCCTGTTGACACCAGGTCGAGAATGATGTCGGCGGTGCCCATGGCCGGCGCCGCCTCCAGCGCGCCATCCGCCGCCAGCAGCGCCACGTGCTCAAAGCCAGCGGCGGCAAAAAAGCGGCGGGCAATGGACGTGTAGCCTGCGGCGCAGTATAGGGTGTCGACGGAGGCTCTGCTCTGTACAGCTGCATGGATCCCACCACAGGCGGACAGTGCGTTCCGTCAATCAGCACCAAAACACAGTGCACGCCCGCCTGCTCGCGCCTACGCAGATTTGAGCGCACCTGTGACCACCCTCAGGGGCTGCTCCTCGCTCCAGCCCATGTCCCGCAGCTGCTGCAGAGTGTCCACGCGCTCGAACCGCCCGAACATGGGCACCCCGAGGGCCAGGTGGCAGTGTCCAAAGTTGAGGGCCTCGTGCACCACCACCAGGTCTGAGTCACCCTCCCCCAGCTCCTGGATGCGTGGAGTTGAGGGGTGGCTGAGACAATGAATGTGACTGGGGTGGCCGGGCAAGCCGGCTGCACTTGGAGAGTGCAAGGTGCCGTAGCCGCAGGCATGGGATGTGGGTTGGGCTGCAGGTTGCCAGGCAGGTCTGGGGTGAAGGGCATGGCTGCGAGGGCCAGAGAAGAGTCCGGGGCTACGAGGCGCGGCGCCAGGGGTGGCTGCATTCACAGTCTGCACCGCCAACCTGCTAGTTGCAGACGGTCATCCCCCAAACCATGCGCTTGCGAAGCACATGCCCATGCATAACTGTTGGCACCCCTCGACTCGTCGCGCCCTCATGAAGCAGCATATGTGTCTTGACTACTGTGGTATGCAGGGACAGTAGGTGGACGCCCACCTCGTACATGTCTGTGCCCACGATGCCGAGGTCGATGTCCCCTAGCCGCAGCTTGCGCACGACGTCGCTGGCGCGCTGGAACCACACCTCAAGCCCGGGGATCTGGCGCAGCAAAGGTGTAAGAGCAACTGGGCAGGTGGGGTGTTCGAACTTTGCCGCTGAAAAAAATTGGGCGGCCGAAGCTGCATCCCGGGACGCGCGGATGAGCGCTGCGGGGTTGGTGCCTTGTGCTCGCAGCGAGGGGCCTGCGACAAGCGGTGACCTCTGATGCCATGGTCACCACTGTATTACACATCACCTACCTGTGGGATGGACGCCACGTACTGCCTCGAGTTGGGCTTGTACACCGACAGAGCAGAGTCCTGCGGACCATACCAACGCGGGCCGGCACACGCATGCCTTGTACAAGGTACAGGACACCTACCGACACATATAGTTGGTGTGACTACCTTGTTTTGTCCAGGCCAGCCGTGCCCCAACTGCACCGGCTGTATCACCAACGCAAGCATAACCACGCATACCCTCCATCCACAGCGGCAATCCAAGCCCGTGCCCACAATAGCAGGGTGCATCCGCCCCCCAACCTTGAGCAGCTGCATGGTGTCTTCCGCCATGCGCCCTTTGCTGGGAAGGCCCATGCGCAGCGTGCTGCGCGGCGCTGGCTTGGGCAGCTTGGTCACTGCACCGTGTTGCATGTGTGCCGAGGGGTCGCTGCCTGCGGCCCCAAGCTCAGCTGCCCCAGTGCAGCAGGAGCACGACACAAGCACAGCCGAGCCCTTGATCGGCGCGCCCGGTGCTGAGTCGCACCTGCTTGCACGTCGTCCGCGCGCCTAGATAGGCTACATGTTATCTGTGTACACGCCATTTCCCTGGCGCGAGTTGCGCCTACTCTTGCCCGCCATGTGATCCCGAACCCGACTTGCCCAGCGGGTGCCGCCCGCGCCAGAAGCACCCCATTGTCTATACTCGTCACCACGTGCCTTCGCGTGGCAGCCATTGGCCCCTGCCTCATTGTTGCTCCAGGCGAGGGAGCACCGGAGAGGGAGACACCTTATCCTACAACAGCGCCGTGTACTGACAAGTTTGTCATCGGTTTGAGGTTGTCAAGCAAGATTTACTTGCTTACTGTAGCGCACGTGGGAGCGTGGGTGAGGGCAGTCAACGCGTCCTTCAGTCTTCGCTCCCAGCAGTGTGATACTCGCATGGGGGGGCATGGATACGAATTATACTTCTCACATAAGTTTATAGAATTATAGTAAGTGCCTGACAGTCAACAACAGGTGCCGTTGTGTATCGGAGGCCTTGTCAGGCAATGTATAGCTGCTCGTTCGCAGCTTGTAACATCGCGCATGGTGAGTGATCACGTAAAGGGCGCCGACAGAGAAGGTAGCTTTGGCAGTGGAGCCGAGGAGGAGGACCTTCAGCTCCACCTGGCTGACGACGACGCGGTAGGCGGCTGGAAGGAAGCAGAAAGGGTTGATATGTCGCTTTGATCATCTCGCGTGCAAGGGTCTGCTCCCTCGGACGAACTCTCGGGGAAAGCAGCAGGCCGGTGCAGCTGGTGCCACACCCGCATCTGCCTGGGTGGCCCTGATGCGCGCAACAGATGGATGAAGAACATGAAAGAGAGCACCATGAATCCTACGATCACGCTGGTGGAGCCCCTGGCGAGCGGCCGTCGAAAGTGGCGCTCGCTCTGCAGCATCGTGAGCCGGCGCAGCCGGCGCCGCAGCATGACAGCCACCACCACCAGCAGCAGCAGCAGCAGCAGCAGCAGCAGCAGCAGCAGCAGCAGCACCATCACCACCACCAGCACCACGGCGGCGAGCTTGACGACCGTATCCTGCTGCTGTTTGACCTGAACGGTGCGCTGGTGGCAGTGCGTGCCGCAAGCAGGAGATGCCCCCCATGTTCACAAGGCTTGTGCTGGTTGGCGAAAGCACCTGCGCTCGTTTCCGTCGACCCATCCCGCTTACACGCAAGCGGCTTGGTCACCGCGCCCCCTCCACCTCGTTATCCCGCCCAGGCGTGCTCACGGACCACACCCCGCCGCGCGAGGAGGGCCGCTACATCCGCCGCGACCACGTGGTGCGGCCCCACATTGAGCGCCTGCTGGCGCTGCGCCAGCACTTCCGCCTGGGCATCTACTCCAGCGCGACACTGCGCACCGTCAACCGCGCGCTGGGGCTGGTGCGCTCGGAGCTGCTGGCCATGAGGCAGCAGGGCGTGGAGGGTGAGCGGGCGCTGCGCTGTGTGGCCGGGCGGGGTAGGGTGGGGCGGGGCGAGGCATAGCAGGGGCGTTGCCGCTGGCTTTATGGTAGCTGAGTCTCACGAGCGCCTGCAATCCTGGTTGGGATGCTGGCCCCGAGTCTGTGTTGTGGTCCTGGTTCACTTGAGGGTATCTTGGGTGTGGGTGAGTGAGTGGGTGGGCGGGCGAGCGGGCACACAGCGCCACGCGGGATATTTCCTGGGCATATGCCATCAGAAAACCCTTCCGCCATGTATGTGCTGCCAACTTTCTGCACGCAATCCTTCCCCTTTGTACATCTCCAGTCCCGGACGCCCCCCTGTTTGAGGTGATCATGCACCGCGACCACTGCACCCCGGACCCCCGCTGGCGCGAGCGCCCCGACGGCAAGGAGTGGTCGACCGTCAAGCCGCTGGCGCACCACGGCCTAGACCTGGCGCGGTGCGTGCTGGTGGACAACGACTGGCACAAGAGCGTGGAGGGGGAGGAGGCCAACATGCTGTTGGTGCCAGACTGGCTGCAGGAGCCAGGTGGGGG
>NW_014012146.1:0-13791 GCF_000611645.1 Monoraphidium neglectum
GGGGAGGGGGGGGGGCAGAGGGGGGGCGCACCCGGCGGTTCCCTCGAGCCACCCCCTGGGGCCGTGTGGGACTATTCGCGTCCCATGTGAGCACTCACGTCATGACGCCTGGCGCCACACAGATCCCTGGGCCCAGTGGTGTCAGCCGATCATGGCCCCCTCCCGTGCTGGCCAGCTGGGCAGCCGCGCGCCTCCTCCCCGCAAAATCCATGTTATATCAAGCGCACCACTCGGGCGCCCCCTTCCTCCCCTGCAGCTGTACTACGTGCTGGTGCTGGTGGGGGCCACGCTGGTGTTCTGGCGCGACAGCCCCGCGGGGCTCATCGCCATCTCCATGATGTGCGGCGGGGACGGCCTGGCGGACATCGTGGGGCGGCGCCTGGGGGCCGGCAACAGGCTGCCCTGGAACCCCGCCAAGAGCTGGGCCGGCAGCGCGGCCATGTTCCTGGGGGGAGGCGCCATGGCCATGGGGTGCGCGGCCGGGGCGCGGCGCGCTGGCTGTTCTTTTCGGGGGGTGGGGTGGCGGCGTCGCGGGGTCTGTCTCGCGCTTCCTTCCCAGGCTTCGGGCTTGCACAATGCCCATCCCCCCAAACACACCCTCACAAACACATACACACCCACACACACACAAACACACACACACACACACACCGCGCAGCTTCATCGCCCTGTTCTGTAGCCTGGGCTTCTTCCCCTTCTACCCTCCCGCCACCCTGGTGCCCATCGTCAGCACGGTCTGCCTCGTGTGCACCCTCATAGAGTCACTGCCCATCAACGACTGGCTAGACGGTGAGCAGGGCACGCGGCCCGTGGCAGCACACTCCCCCGCTGAGCCACCCGCTACACGCAGGCGCGGTGCCGTCAGGAGCACGCCTTGCCGAGGGCGCGCCCGCACCTGCTGCCCGGTTGCAGCCGCGCCTTGCACGGCCCCACCGCCCAGTCTGTCTCGCCTGAAAGGCGCTCCCTGCGTGCGCCCCCACCCGCGCCACCCCAGACAACTTCTCTGTCCCTGCAGCAGCGGTCGGCGTGTCCATGCTGCTGCTACCGCTGGCCGCGGCCGCGGCTGTGGGCATCGCCGTGGACGTGGGGCAGGGCGTGGTGCCGCGCGTGCCCGTGCTGGCGCTCGCGCGCGCCCTGCCCCTGCGCTGAGTACTGCTTGGCGGTGGACTGCGCCTGGGCCCCCCGGTTTGGGTCCAGGCGCTCTGGCTCTGCTTGGCTTGTTTGTTGGCTCCACTGTCGGCAGTGTGGGATGAGGCGCGTCTCTTTTGTGCTGCGTGGCGCGCACAGCCAGGCTGATGTGCAGGCCCCGCCCCTTGCTGCGACCGTACAGCCCCGGCACGGTGTTGAACGGGCGGCTAGCTGTGTTGCGGGGGTGCCACTGTCTTGTCTGTCATGCTGCGGTGGGGACTATACACCGAGGTTGTGTGTAGCCACCCTGCCGCCAGCACCACCTCTGATTGCCACGGGTGGCGCCCTTCAATTTTGTGGCCGGCTGCGGGCCAGGGAGAGCTTCAGGTTGCTTACGGACTGGTGCGGGCGCCTTCAGGACGCAGCAGCCACCCTTTTTGCGCTAGCGTCGACTGCAAACGAGCAAGTGTCTAACATGCCGTCGCGATTGCTTGTTAGGCTTGAAACTCACATCGTTTGTGCTGCTGTTTGTGCAAGTAGCTGTCTCCCAAACCCTGCTCACACTGCGTTGGTTGGGCCCCACGTCACCCCGACGCTGCTCGGAACCTTGCAGACACCCGCGAGGCACGCTGATTGTGCCGATGTTGCCAATCATGCCGCTTGCACTTTGTCCCGGAAGCAGCCTCTCATGCGGGTTGCCTTTTACAACCCTTTGTGAAGGTGGCTTGCGGGCGTGGACCGCACCATCGCCTCTACCGACCCAAACCCTTGTGCGAGCCGTGCACTGCTCACGGACCTGCTATGATTTATGCAAGTAACATGCCTGACCGTTGCGCAGCGAACAACCAGCGGCACATCACACAAAAAACACAAAATTTATCGCAAGCACGCAACCTGCAGCATCGTCATGGTTGTGCAGCACAACCGGTGAGAGTCAATGGAAGCCACAAAGGACCCTGCATGCGCAGGCCTCGTCATGCGGCCAGCTTGCTGGCAATGACCCAGCCGTACGACACCACGGCCGCCAGCACAGCCAGGTTGTTGAGCGATGAGATGCCGTGCCACCTGGGGGGAACAGGGCACGAGGTGTGGGTGAGCAGAGGCGCGGCACCTGCATGGTGCAAGGGAACAGACCAGCACGTATGACGCACCCGACTTGGGAGAAGGGGCTCTCACAAAAAAGTCATGCTTCCCTCTCCCTCTCATGGCCCCCCTCCCCTTGCGTCCCCACAAGGGGCCCCGGGCCCTGGGCTCACATTCCAAACTTCCCGTAGAGCCGCTTGATCTCAGCCTGGAGGGGGAAGGGGGGGCGCGAGGGGGGGTCATTCAGCAGGTGTGGATAAGCGGCGGCGAGTGAGGCTGAGAGGTGCAGGACTATGGTAAAGTGCCGGGCTGTCCTGCATTCATGGTGTCGACGGCTTGCAGAGCAGGCCCACATTGGCCTGTCCTGGCGCAGGCCGCTCCGTGCTGCAACCGTGCGCTCAGCTAGCTACTTGCGAGGGCATTGTCGTTGCCCTGATGCCGTGCAGCCACGTGCAACATGCCCAATGTGAGGCGACCACTGTTGCAGCCCGTCAGGCGCCCCCGACAAGAGCCTGTCCACTAAAGCCTTCTGTCTTCACATCGGCCTCGTACGCGCTCACCTCGTCCTCTGACGTCTTGGATGGCTTGTTCTGTTGAGAGGAAGGGGGTCCGCAGCGCAGGGCGGTGCGGTCAGACTTGGGGCGGAGGGGCAGGCTATAGCAGGTGGAGCCAGCCACTGGCCAGAACCAAGGCACAGTGCATGTACTGGCAGTCAACAAACAGCACGTGCAGGCCCGGTGGTCTGATACAGCATGCTGCACATTCAATGTATCCACACGCACATGCACGCGCATGTTCAGCTCGCGTGCAATCGCAGGCGCCGCATGCACGCACACAAAGAGTGTGCCTGTTCCTCAAGCATTCCCTCGGCGTAGATCCACCCTCAGAACCCCCCTCTGCGCCCGCCCCCACCCCCCCCCCACACACACACACCTCGATGTCGTAGCGCTGGAACATGAGCCCCGTCACAAATGGCTCTATCGCCAGCCAGTTGAGCACACTCAGGCCAGACGTCACCAGCAACGCCACCACGCCGGGCGCGGACAGCACCAGGCCCGCGGGGGACAGCGCGTGGCCGGCCAGCAGCACCAGGGCGGCGCCCGTGGTCAGAGAGAAGTACCTGGGGTGGGTGAGAGAGTGGGGGTGGTGAGGACCTCGCGGGGCGGTACCGCTGGTGCCGCGCGTCGCGCAGGGGCGAGCGTCTGCCAAAGCAAGTGCTGCAAAGCAAAGAGCGACTATTGTGAGGCTCACTTGGGGAACATCTTGGACTGCAGGTGATACCAGCCGCACCAGATGGGGCGAGACAGTTGTGGCGGGTCAGCAGGGGTCACTAGTGAGTGAAGAGCACAAGCCGACCGGTGATGCTGCAGGGAGGGCTACAACGCAGTCGCTGCACACCACCATCATGCGGCTGGCCCTCACATATAGCCCATGCCATTCAAAGGCCCACCTGCACCCTGCCAAACATCTGCGGATCACGGGTGCATCAGAGGTCCGCCGATTTGGGATGAATAAATAAAAGAAGGCAGCAGGCGAAAATCACAGCACATGTGTATAGGCAGTGCGAAAGCAGAGCCAGTGCAGCACTCAAAATACAGGCCGAAATAATAGGCACTGCCCGCAGCTGCACGTAGTTGCAGAAGCAGCAGCACCAGCAGCAGCGGCGGCGGCAGCAGCACCAGCAGCAGCGGCGGCGGCAGCAGCAACGGCGGCGGCGGCCGCAGCGGCAGCGGCGGCAGCAGCGGCGGCAGAGCGGGAGCGCGACTGCTGCATCCGCTGTGATCCGCACCTGCCGCGGCATGTTTTTAAACATGGTGAGGCCCACTATGAAGGTGTTGAAAATGATGGAGCCCAGGAGGGTGCCGAAAGCCAGCACGTGCACAAACGCGGCACCCTGGGGGGACAGCAGCGTGGTGCCGCCCGACACCGCCGCCACAGCCGCGGCCACTGTCAGGGCCCGCACCTGGGAGGGAGGGCGGGCAGGGACGAGGGTAGATTGGACAAGTTGCACAGGAGCACATCCCCTCGCCGCAGACAAACTCAAGCCAGAAAGCTTATAAACCCAGGCTCACCGCTTGCAGCACGCATGGAACCAGACCACGACCTTCTCAGGACCTCTCGGCCCCCCCATCCCACCCACCACGTTGTTGTTAGCTGCCGAGGGCGCAAGCATATCGCCCTTGAAGTTCTCCCCGGCCCCCGTGCTCGCCGCAGCAGCATTGATTTCGACGCCGGCCCGCCTGCGCATACCGCTGAGGGGCAGCAAACGGCAGTGTCAAGCGGGATCCAGAAACGTGAGCGTGTTGCGTCACGCATGCATGCTAGGATGCAATAGACACAACACAAAAACACATCTGTACAACTGCGTCGTAGTTGCAGCATTCAAGCATCGGATGCATCAAACTGAATTGGCGCGACCACACAGCATCGCAACCGGCTCGCCACTCATTGTGCGACGCGCGCCAATGGCGCCGTACAGGCTCATCCCATCACCTTGGTATGCGGGAAGGAATCAAAGAAGAATTCCTCCTCTGCGCGGTGGAGGCGCGAAAGCTTGGGCGCGAGAGCTGCATCGAGTCGGAGGCCGCGCGCTCAATCAAGATCTTGTGCCTGGAAATCTCGGAGACGATACAGACTCGTCGGCAACCTTTACATGCCTACATCGCACAAGTCGTGTTGCCATTCGACTTGGCCCAGGTCTGCGGCAGTGACGCTGTGGTGCCAGGCATCACCCGGTGACAACGCAAATGAGCGGGCAACGCGAACAGGCTCCGTGAACCTGATACTGAATGATAAGGTCCAGCATCGACCACCCAACACCCGCCTCAAGACAATGAAATAGGAGAGGACTTGGGGCGCGACGAGCGGTCAATGAGTCAAATCTGCAGACGCGCTCGCCTTTGGGCGCCGCCAGCCCTGCATGCCTGGGAAGCTCTCCGAGCATTTGGCTTTCGAATCCTATCTGCCATGACCTAGATACATATTGTTACACAGGTGGCAGCAAAAGTGCACGGCATCATCCCTGTGCCTTGGGCCACTCAGCTCCAATAGCACCCCACTGCGAGTGCTTTGTGCAGCCACCATGACACAGCAAACTCACCCCTTTCAGCACTGACACTCACCCTTCCCAAACCAGGCCCAATTGCTCGTCACCCTTTCAGAGCTTCCGGCCGGCCCAATATTGAAAACACGCGCAGCTTGCGCATTGTACAAATGTGGTGCATTCGACCTCCGCCACGTTGGTCTCAGGTGCTACAGCCCAAGCACGGCTGCGGTCACTTCTCCTGCTGCTGCTGTTGTTGCTGTTGTTGCTGCTGTTGCCGTTGCCGCCGCTGTCTCTCCTCCTCGACCTCACTGCTGTGCCCGATCAGCAGCACCTGCCTCTCGTTCCACGCGTTGAAGCCGAGCACCAAGGCCAGAACACCATACAGCGCGTCATGCCCCACAGAGGGCTGAGCTGTCATCAGGTCTTCACAGCGAGGGCGTGGGGGAGGGGGGCGTGGACGAGCCAGCCATGTCATGGCAAACGCGTCGTATTTTGGTGCTTCGCTCACCACGGAAGCATGTCGTTTCTCTCCCCCCCCCCCCACACACACACACGAACGCAGGCAGCTGCGCACATGAATCGCTGCCATGGCCGCCCCCCAACACCGCCCACCCCCCATGCTAGAGCGGGTTTGGTGCCCCACGCCACCCCAGACAAAGCCCGCGCGCACCTTGCCCCACCACCAGCGCCAGTACGCCCGCCATGTAGGCAAACAGCCACAGCCGCAGGGGGCTGCCCACCTCCCGCTCAGCTGGCGTCCGCACCTTGGCCGCGGCCAGCCGCGCCGCCTCCGCCGCCTCTGGGTCTAGAGAGCCCCGCACCTGACCCGCAAAGCGGCCGGCCGCGCCCTCCGGCTGCCGCGCACCGCTGCCGCCTCCGCCCCGCTGCTGCTGAGCCGCCGCTGCGGCTGCGTCCGCCTCTGGCGCGTACAGTGTCTTGAAGAAGAGCCCCTTGCTGCGCGCCGTGGCTGAAGCGCGCTCCCACGCCGCCAGGTCCTCCCTGTCAGCCTGCAACGGCAGGGGGAGGGGTGCGGGCAGTGGGGGATTGGGCGGGCTGCAGGGGGTGGGCAGGGTGCAGGGAGTGGGTGGGGTGGACGCGGGGGCCCGCAGTGAGACGCGCACCGGTCAAGGTCGTGCAAAGGTCGGGTGCAATGGTCAGCACGGGTGGAGAGGCGCTGCGTGTTGCGTTATCCTGCTGCCAACTCATGTGCCATGCCCGACTCGCCGATCGCCCTCTGTTCACCTCCAGCTGCTGCTTCATGGCCGCGATCTCATCCTCCAGCTCGTTGAACTTTGACATGGCCGTAGACTGGGGGTTGACGGGGATGGGAGATGGAGGGGGGGAGGGGGTGTGGCGCTGCCATGCCGGGGCTGTTGGGCGCGTGCCTGGCCCGTGTTGGCTACAGCGCTTGGCTGACAGATCTGTGAAGCTGCTTGCATGCAGCCAAGGTGGCACCCCTGGGCGAGCCCTACCCGGGGGTGCTGTCAGGACCGCAGCCATCGCAGGCGCGACGAAGCGCCAGCCCCACCACCAGGCCCTCCGTAACCGCCGCCCACCAGGGTCTCCTGCGTCTCGAGCTCGTTGCGAAACCTCTCAATTCGGTAGCCCTCATCAAGCTCGGCGTGGAGCTGAGGAGAGCGCGGCGCGGGAAGGGGGCTCGCGCAGTGTGGTGGAGAGAAGGGGGGGCCAGGCAGCAGCGGGTCTGCGGCGTCACAGCTGTCAAGGGGCAAGACGCGGCCTGAGGCCTTCACCACTGCCTCAAATCACTTTTTGGTGCCAACGCAACAGTCTCACTGCACCGCAAGCACCCAGGGTCACACTCCGCCCCTGACCGGCAAGTACAAGGCGGTGCGGCGCTGCGTTTAAGGTGACCATGTGGCATGCCGTGAGGGATGTCATGCCGCCCGCACCTCCTCGCCGATCTGCTTGATGTCCTCAACTTTGGAGCGCAAGTCGTCCTTGATGCTTTCCTTTATCACCTCGCTCGTGAGCTGCAGCCGTAGCTGCTCCTCCAGCGCTGTCTGCACCGCCTCGTCGCCGCCGACGCCCTCAAACTCAGACTCTGATGAAGACGACGCACGCACGGGCCCCGGCAACCGCAACCGACGCATGACACTGCGAGTCCCTCGCCGAAGGGGCGCATCCCAGAAGACAAAGGGCAACGCCCGCGTCGACCCTGCTGATCTGGCCTGCATGCGTGCTTGCTCTTGATGGAGCCGTCGTTTCACTTGAACCGCTAGATGAGGGTGGGTGCTAAGCCGACGATGTCAGTGATCTTGAAGAACCGCTAGCTCGATCTGCACGATGCGGCCTCTGATGCAGCACCTTGCTGTTTGCCGACAGACTTGCATGTTGCTCCACGGTGGTGGGTTGCTCATGTAATCAGAAGGCCACCCTTGCTCCTGTTGCAGAGGTTGTGACCAGGTGGTGACATGTTCCGGTGTGGTGACAACCTATTGTTCGCACTGCAAACCATGCGTTTGACGCTTCAAGCTACCCTCACCTGATTGCGAGTGCGCGTAAGTCAACACGATGTATGATGGAGCTGCGGGGTGCGGAAGGCTGGGTGGGTATTGGATGCACAGTGGTACAACACACTCGTACTGACCCCTACTTTCCTTCCCTTGACTTTAGCTGGCAACAGTCAGTCGCTGCTCCCCCTCGGCACAACTCAAGGCTGATCCTTGCGGCACAGGGATCCATGCCTCTTCACATGAATAAACTCCATCGTAGAATGCATGCAATGACGATAAGTGGATCAACGTGAGGAGCCTGCAGTGGTCACCACCGTAGACACCGCACATGGCAGATGTGGCAAGCAGTGAGCTCAAAGCAGTTAGGGTATCCCCGCCCGTATCCTTTCCACCGGCGGCCCTCGATCCACCTGCGCAGTAAGCGGCAGGTCAGCCGGGGAAGCACCACGGGGCTTGAGCCGGAGTTGATGGGTGCAGGGTAAAAACGTGCCTATGCGTTCGGCATACGCATAGGCTGTAACGTTGAGCAGGCGCGGTGCGTTGCGGTGCCTCAATGCGGCAGAGCGACGGGTTGCCGACGGGCACGTTGCTTTGCCTCGTGCAGCCTGCCTCTCAAACCACAACCGCTTTCATTCGTGCCACACACAAAATAATAATCTCCCTCGTTATTAGCTATCCGCCCTATCCCGAACGCAACTGCTTAGTTCTTATTGTCACGAGGTGAGCGGGTCCATCAGATCTGACGCCAAAACAGCAACACTGATTAGATGAACATGGGGGCAAAGGCGGTATGTGCAGTTCCACTGTGTACCCTTAGACTCTTTGAAGGATCCACAGTTGCATACATCACTCTGCGGTAGCCCCCTACGCATCAGCGTGATACAGGAACCAATTCCCTGGTGAGTGGTGCAACTGCAGCGCCAAGTTCGTCGCGACCTGCGTGCGCTTAGGCGTGTGGGCTTGCTTACAAAGCGGCAGCGCACAGGGGTCTCAGATCCTTGGCCACCCTTCCGTCACGCCCGACTTCTGTGCATACGCACGCCGCTTCTGAGCAAGAGCGAAGTGTTACTCCTTGGCGCTATCGCGCATCCGGCAGCCAGTCTGAGAGGAAGCAATGCAATCGCACACATGCTGAAGACCCCAACACAGATCCTGTTGCACTGTCAACAAAGCTGAGCCTCCTCGCCGCCCCGCCCAATGTCAGCGGTTGGCTGGCGCCCAGTAATGCTGGCACCGTGCCCAATTCCTCTCAGCTCTCCCCATTGGTTACAAGTGCAAAAGTTCCTCCCACCGCACGCTGCGAAAGTGGACAGCCAAAAAATGTATTCTCGAGGTGCAAAGCCGACTGGGTGCGCAGATTCCCTCCTGGGCACCATCGTCAGTAACTCGGACACCCGTGACCGGGGGTCGTATCCTGGTCCAAAACAAGCGAGTACGGTAGCATAAAAGCCTTCCACACTCATTCTCTCAATCATTGCATTATTCCGGAGAAGTTCCCGACGTGATCAATCGTCGCTCGAGACAAGTTTGGGCTCTTTGTGCCGGGTGCGCGGTGACCTGCCCAGCGGCCTCCGATCCACTATGTGTGCTGATTGTGATGCATAACAGCAAGCGCTGCCGGTGCTCGGGCGCGCCTGACAAAACCCGCCGAGCAGCAGCCACCAGGGCCAGCCCTTAGGCCACCCTCGGCGGCACCCGGTCTGGGCACAGCTGCAGGCCCTAGCTCTCCTCAACGGCTTTGCAACACGCTGCTGCGAGCCTGTTGCTACTGTTGGATTGCAGGCACCAATTCTTCTAACCTGGAACTGCCCGTGTCACGCGCAGGTGCAGCTACAGCCACCACCGCACACTATGAAGCTCTCCATCGTTATCGCGGCTGCGGCTGCGCTGCTGGCGTTGTGCGCGGTTACGCCGGTCCAGGCCCTTGCCAAGGGTGACTGCATTGTCGGTGAGACGGTGCAATGGAAAACCTGTGGGCTGCCCCGGCACGGCACGTGCTCTGTGCGACCTTCGTCCCTCCCGGAGTGCGCGTGTGCAGGAACCTTGAGCCCAAACAGCAATTCAGCGCCAGGCACTGCAGGGCTCTTTGCAGCGCCCTGCATCTCCTGCAGCGTCTTTCACGGCAAGGCTGGCCTCCTGCTCCTGATTGCAGCGCAACCGCGTGCCCCGCGGCGTGCAGTGCGCACCGCTGTCACCCCTGGCACTCCCACTCACACACGCCTCCTGGGCCCTGAGCAAACCCAATTCCTGCCTGCGACTCTTGTCCCCCACAGAGCTGCCAATCACGGCGGGCGCCCTGGTCGGGCTTGACAAGAGCAAGTGAGCACCAGCAGGCATTGGTTCCGATGTGCCTGCCCACCACAGTTGCTAAAATTGCACTCGAGCATGATACCATTTTGCCGAAAGTGTTGACGGCATTGCATTCATGCGTTCGCTGCAAAGTGCCAAGTGATTGCAACCAAACACAACTTAGCCAGGTAGCCCGGCTGTCCGCGCAGCGCTTTCCACCTCATATTTTCACCAAACAACCTCAGCACGTCCTGTGACAAGCCCATGCCAATGTCCCCATGCGTCCGCTCTCAGGTTTGTCTACAAGGCCCCCTACACCGACTCCAAGGGTGCCGCCAAGAAGGTAGCCATCACTGTCACCCAGTCGTCAGCCTCCGACGGCGAGCGCGGCGCGGCGTCCGGCAAGGTCGCGGTGGTGTTCCCTGCGGGGACGCAGTGCAACTTCACCAACAGCGCGCTGGACAAGAAGGACCCCGGGTTTGCCGCCCTCAAGACTGCCCTCAAGGGCCTGACCATCGGTGGTGCCCCGGCCGGCTCCGGGTTCGGAAGTGAGCCGTCAGCCCGCCCCCCTCCCCTCCCGCCGCATCGACGAACTTGCGCGGGATTCGTGGTTTGTTCACAAGTCCTTGCACGCCTGTGCACGCAAGACGCACACGCGTACGGCCTCATCAGAGCTAATGGCAAGAGTTGCCCCCGCCCAATCGCACCCCTTCTCCGCCACCTCCCCCCACCTGCCTCCCCCTCCCAGTTGTTGTGGCCAACTTTGCCGGCAGCAGCTCCACCACAAAGGGCACCACCACCGCGTCATCTTTCAGCGTCACCGGCACCCTCATTGACGTGAGCGCTCGCCTGCAGTGGCGCTGTGCTTGCCTTGGGTTCGCTGAAGTGTAGAGCCGTTGTCACTGGCCTGCAAAGGGGTTCAAGGCTATTGTGAAGCCCCCACCAGCTCCAGGCAAGAGCGTAGTCATTCGTACATGTTCACACCCCCCCCCTTGATGTCCCCGTGCGCGCAGCTGGCGACCTCCACAGCTCTTCCCCTCACCCCCGGGGGCAGCAAGGGCTTCAAGCCCCAGTACACCTTCCCCCAGGGCAAGGTGCAGTTCCTCACCACCTTCTCGAAGAATGTGGGCAAGACACCCGTGTCTGGCAGCTTTGGCATCAACAGCACCGCCATCTCCGCTCTGCCGGCCGTAAAGACCGTCAGCTCGTGCAACCTCAACCTCAAGAAGGACAAGGCGTCTGGCGTCGCCAGCTTCAACCTGCTGTGCCAGAATTGGCGCGTGCAGGCAAGCTATTGACAGCATTCCCACTGGCCCCGGCTGGGCATAGGGGATGGGAACATGCCGAAATGCTTGGGCATCTTGGGTTGCAAGCAGTCTCGTAGATCGAAATGCCTGAGCCCTCCTCCGTAAATCCCCCCCTGTCTCCCGCAGCTGGCGCCCTACGTGGCGGGCGACCTCACCGCCCAGATTGTCTTCAAGCAGGCGACCGGCAAGGCTGCTGTCTCCATCAAGGCCACCGCCCCCCTCACCTCGGCCCGCATTTTCTAAGCTCATGCACTCGCATCAATGGCCTTGCTGCAAGCAAGCAGCCCGAGCCGTGTGCATGACTGCAGATCACAGCCTGACCTTGATATGCGCCCGGCGCAAGCCACTCATGCACGTGCAGCGAGTCGGCCGCCAGATTCCCACATGCATGAGCAGAGCTCGCTGCTGTACGCCCCATGACCGATCACCATTGCCGCATTTGTCAGACCACCGTCAACACATCCTGGCCCGCCAGCCTCACACGCCGCTGCATCTCGTGTGACCTTTGTGCCTGTCGCTGGTCCCCATGTTTGGCAGCCGGCGTGTGCTCTTGATTGGAAGAGCGCTCGCGGCTGACTCCTGTTGTGACAGTGCTCATCATCGTCGTCCACATCGGAACCTTGGGACTGCCACAAAATTCCACACATGGCTGCGTGTCAGTTGTGCTGCTGGCCGAGCTGCATTCCTGTGAGTGCACAATCGCATATCAGCAACATCTGTCAAAGCGGCACAGCTGGCTGTACAGGTGTGCACGCGCCCACCTTTTGTTGGCCACACATGGCACCTTGCATGGTGATGTGCGTCAGCAAAGGTTTCCCGCGCCCCGGGCTGAATACCGGAGTGCTGGGAGACCCCATGCGGGCGTGGCTATGGTGACATTTGCAACGCCCATTGCACGCACAGTTATGCCGGCAACCTTTGGAACACAGCTGGTGTTGTGCCGCGGCGGCGGGCCTTGGCCTCTCTTGACACGAGGGCTATTTAATCATTTGCATGTGCCGGCCTCTGGCACCAGGAATAGAGGGGAAGAGAGTGAGTAAACAATGCAGGAAAATGCACCACCCACTACTTGTCCACGGGTATGTGGGCGCAATATCTGGGTTGAGGGTTGAGGGTTCAACCCTAAAACCTTGATCGGGAGCAGCCAGCTCGGGCATAGCAACACCTGTTTGTGAACTGGGGCCAAAGCTGCATTCCTTTTGAAAATTGGAATTGAGTCGCAGCGGCTGACCAGGCCAACTTTGTTTGGGCTGCACACAGCAAGCAGTGGCCTCCTTCAACAGCGAACATGGAAAGTTGCACGTGAGCCAGCGCAACACAATGTCAACTGCGGTGCCCAGAAACATCCACCAGCTGAATAGCCCGCAGGAATGGTGAGAGTAGCAGAAGCGCTTGCACATGATCTCCTGCGGTACGTATTGTGCACAGGCAACACAAGCGTGGCCCATCATGAAGGGCTGCGCTGGCGTCAGAGCAGTGTTCAATACATCAGAGGCAGAGCACACATCAGTGGCTGCAGGGTTACTTTGTGCACCATTGCTTGCAAAGTTGCGCAAACCACCGTGGTTTGATTGTGATCTGAGCAAAACAGCATGTACGATAGGAGTATATCAAAAATGCATATCGATTGACACAGCGTATGGGGCGCTCTATTGTCCCAAAAGCAACACCTCTGCATACAAACATCTGATTCAATCACGTGCGCTTCAATCACATGTAGATGTCAAGTTGAAGCACCCACCCTGGGAGGAACCCGTGTCGTCCTGCAGTCATGCACACCCCTGCCGCCAATGTATGTTGCCGCGCCGCCGTCAGGTTGCCACCACCGCCGCTGCAAGAACTCATCTGTGCAGCACGGCGTCATCAGAGACATCTCCCTTCCCGCCGCCAGCACCCGCCGGAGCGCTCGTGTAGGGCTGTCCACGCACGTTGCTGCCCGCTGGTGCCGCCCCCAGCACCGCGACGCCGAGGCCCAGGCGCCTGTCCCGGTCATCCCACCAGCGGCGCTTGACCCACAGCGCCACGTACACGAGGGCCAGCAGCACGGGCACCTCGATCAGCGGGCCCACGGTTGCCGCCAGCGCCTCTGAGCTCTGTAGGCCGAATGTGCCGACAGCCACAGCAATCGCGAGCTCGAAGCTGCAAATGCGCGCGGGGGTGGGGTGGACCGGGTTGATGGCGTGGTGGTGGTGTTGAAAGGCGTGCCCAGGCAATTGTGAGCCCTTGGTTTGCCGCGGCGGTGGCAAAATACAGGCTCAGGAAACTTGTGGTGGAGGTTCAAGCAGACACAAGCCTTGCGCCGATGCGCCCTGAGATGCTGGAGGCGCAAGCAACCTGGCTGCCCTGTTGTATTGGCGCCCTAAGTTCAGGGCGCCGTGTGCCAGTGCGTGAACGGCAGCGTGTTGTTCGCAGAGCCGCTGGGGGCCCCACTTCTCAACAGCAGACAGCCGCAAACCTCACACGG
>NW_014012145.1:0-13787 GCF_000611645.1 Monoraphidium neglectum
CGCGCGGGCCGCGTGTGCGAGGGGCCCACCCGCCGTCGATGGGCTTGCCGGAGCCGTTGAAGATGCGGCCCAGCATGTCGCGAGACACGGGGGTCTTCAGGACCTGCAGGGCACATGGAGTAGTGTGTGTGTGCGTGTGTGTGTGTGTGTGTGTGTGTGTGTGTGTGTGTGTGTGTGTGTGTGCGCGTGTGATTGTGTTTGTGTACGTGGGGTGATGATGTCCGCAACGTTACCACCAAAGGAAGGCATTCTGCGTGCTGGGCAGCAGGACACAACAAGCGAAGCGTGGCGCCGAGGGCCCCGCATGATGCCATTGCTCCGGGGGCGTCGCAAGG
Source organism: Monoraphidium neglectum (assembly GCF_000611645.1). Classification (NCBI taxonomy): domain Eukaryota; kingdom Viridiplantae; phylum Chlorophyta; class Chlorophyceae; order Sphaeropleales; family Selenastraceae; genus Monoraphidium; species Monoraphidium neglectum. The sequence goes on from NW_014012145.1 coordinate 336, forward strand.
GGGGCCTCCTCGGCGGCGGTCCCTGCCATGCCATGCACGCTGCCCGCAGCAGCTGCAAGGCCCGCAAGACTGCACTCGGACGGCGCCATTTCAAGCGCACGCGTGCACGATCAGCCCTTTGCGCCCGCAGCGCCCGCCCTGCCGCGACGCTCTCACGTCTCCGGTAAACTCCAGAGTGGTCTTCCGGTTGTCAATGCCAGACGTGCCCTCAAACACCTGGCCAAGGGGTGGTGTGTCGGGGCGGAAAGGCGCGGCAGGCGGGCGGGCGTTTGCTGAATCAGGTTGTGTCGCCGCCGAGGCAGGCAGGGGGTCCGGCTGCTGGCCTGCCCTTTGCAGAAGGGGCAAAGCAGGCAGGTGCGAGGAGGTACAGCTTGCCGTCACGTGGACTGTGGGCCGGGCCGCTGTTTGACCGGTCCATCCCTCGGCCACCTTGCTGCAATCATGTGGCCTTGTAACAGCGTGCTCGCGTCCACATGTATGCATGTGCGGGCGCCCGTGCACACACACGTGCGAGCGCGCATGTGCGCGCATGCGTACACGCAACCCACACTCATGCACTCAATGCCCCTCCAGCCGGCCACCGCAAAGAAACCGCGCAACGCCGCCATTGACAAGACTGCAATGCTTCTCAGCGCCAACGACCGGTGGCGCGGGAACCCAAATGTTTTCCAACCATCTGGCAGGCCCTGTCAGCCCGCCCCGGCAGCTTCCGCGCACCTGCACGACCGCCCTGGTGCCGTCCACCTCCAGGACCTGGCCCTTGCGGATGGAGCCGTCCCCGAGCCGCACCTCCACGATTTCCGAGAATTTGGGCTTCTGCAAATTGGATGTGGTTGACGAGACACATGGGGCACGTCGCATGAGGCACGCCCGGTTGTTTGGTGTGCACGGGGCGGAACGACGGAGGCGAGGGCTTGGGCGGTGGGCAGCATGGCGCTCGGCCACGCTGCCATGCGGATCGTGTGGCGGCGCCCGCGCACCTTGACGGACTCGACCACCACCAGGGGGCCGGCCACGCCGCCCACAGTGCGGTACTCTGCGGAGTGAAGGGGTTGGGCCGGTCCACCGGGGTTTGCCCGGGGCGGCGCGCGCAGCAAGTTCCCAGGGCACAACCCCATGACGATCAGCGAGCGCCGCTGCCTACGGGACGAGGGCTCTCATGTGCTCTGCCTTAGAGATGGAGGGCCAAAATTACCTATCCGTGGCTCGCATATGTAGTCCCGTGAGACGGCATCAACGTTGGCTTTGAACGCAAGGTCCTTGCTGAGCTTGTCCACGGCCGCGGTCGCCATTATGGGCCGCTGTCACAGCAATCTCGGGTTTGATCTGCAACTCCTCCAACACCGCGGCACCGTGATCACACTGGTTAGGGCTGCGATCTGAACCTCGCAGGTGCGCTCTTCACAGGCTCCGTCGCAAGTCGTATTTTTGTATTGACGGTAACAGATATGTGCACCTGCAACTGGAGCGGTCAAGACCATAGCTGGATGCGCGCACTGCGTGCTGCGCTTTCGCTACTGCAGCTGCCCTCTTGTCGACTCTCGTCACCCTGCTTGCACGGCTGGGTTGGTTCGCTCGTGCTACACGCACAAGTATACCAGTCCAAATCATCAAGATCTCAACAGGCAGGTTACAAGGATTCGTGTCCCCTGTATGGCGTGTGGGTGGCATTTAATGTTGAGTCACATGTTTCGACGTCAACGGTCTGGTGACCGACAACGTGCCAGGAAATAGTCCGAGTAGACGTTTCTATGCTACAGATCAAGACAATGTTCTGATCCAAAGCAGAAAGGAGTCCGCACGCATGTGGGTGACACAACGCCCCAAGGCCTGCGGGCAGTCCAGGGCGAGCCAGAGTAACTTGGTCCCCGCACTCATAATAGTCCAGAGGTGCATGGCATTCGTGTACTGCTGCGCCTGAACAACAAAAGCGCAGAATGTTGACAAGCGTTGATGCAGCCGCAACACTGCAAATCATGTCACCATATTCCCAAGCGGCAATCAAAGGAAACCCCAAGTAAACCATCGGATGTCCCTGAGGGCAGCTGCCCACGCAAAAGCACTGGCTCGCCCTTGGGCAGGTGCATGCGAAGGCGTGGGAGGCACACGCTATTAGGCACCAAGGCAGCTGCAGTTGCAGACAGTCCGGGCCTTTGCAATCGGGCAAGCTTCGCTTGGGATGCGAGAGCTGCTATTCATGCAGCGATAATGCAAGTCCTCGTGCGGTTCGAATGTTCCGTTATTGTACCGCTGGAAAGGAGCGGCATCAAGGCACAGGCAGCGCATGCTCTGTCAAAGAATCTGGACACTCGCACACCACCCCCCAGTGCCGGTACGGGCTCGCACAAACCCTCAAGGCTAGCCGTGAGAGGGGCGCAGCAGTCGCCACATGCACTCGGCTTTAGGAAAACACCTGAGCACGCGCACGTGCCGCATGCCATGCCAGCCGCTCAGACGCCCTGTCACCGGAACTTTTGGTAGCCGCACCGCAGCGATGCGAGCGCGGGCCGCTCCGTCAGCGGGCTCAACCCCGACCTCTCCTGATCGAGCTTCTCCACGGCCCGCCGCTCCACCTGGCCGCCGGGGGAGAACCGCATGACCGCGCGGTAGATCTCGCGGCGCGGCGACTTGAACATCTTGATGTGGGCCCAGCTGTAACCGGACCCGCCGTCCCTGGAGACCACCTGCACCGCACGCGCATGGCGCATTAACAGGGATGTTGCATGAAAGCGAGGCGCGGCTCACATTGTGTTGACCCCAGGCAGGCGAGGGCGCCACGCGGCCCCAAATATGTTGATGGCATCACCGAGGGCCCCCGCAGGCTACGCACCGCCCAAGCGATAGACCTGGCGGCGGCAATTTGCGTGCAGCTGCTTATGTGTTGGCTGCGGCTGCGGCTGTGACTGCGGCTCACCGAGATGAAGCCGCGCAGCTGCTTGTCGCACACATATTGCACATAGTTGCCCGACTTCCCGCCAGCTTCCTCCCAGCGTCCGCCCTGCGGTGGCCGGGAAGCAAGGGCAGGCCAAACGCTCATCCCAGACTGCAGCAGGTGCGTACTCATGCATTGTAAGAGGGATCCTGCCAGAACGCCAGCATTACCGGGCTTCTGCCCGCCCATACGGCCGATCGCTCGCCGGCCCGCCCGCTCGTAGGCGAGGCGGCCGCGGCGGTGTCGTGCACTCAGCCAGAGCGGCCCAGCCCTGTGCGGCTCTCACCACCTCGTCTCGGGTCCTGCCATTGTCGCCGGCCACAATGATTGATTCGCTGAAGCCATTCGCTGCCAGAAAATCCTGAGGGAGCCGCCGGTACTCCTGCATGGGCAATCGAGTTCTTGATGGTCGTGCCAGGAGCTCATCATGCAGGGAGGGTCCGGGTGCGAGACATCAGACGCGCAATCGTCTTTGCAGGCAGGCCGTACGCCGCAGCCCTTGGCTGCGGTGATCCCTGCTGAAAGGCGCGCCGCAGTGGGCCGCTGCGCAAGCAGTCCGGACGCCCCCACCTGGATGCTATCCAGGCGCTTCCACACGCCCACAGTTGACAGGGGCGGGCCTATGCTGCCGTAACCCTTGTGCACCACCGCGCGAAAGGCGGCGTCGGTTATGGCTGTCCGAAGTGCGAGGTCTGCGGCGGATTCCCCCTCGTCGCCGTCGCCCGTTGCACCGCGGCACATCGTCAGCATCGCCATGAACAGCAAAGCCACAATTATCCTTGCGCGCATCATAACTCTCCGCTGGCGGGCACCAAAGCAGTGCGCGACAGCTTTGCTTCACTGGCCCGGTGCGAGTCTGCACTCAACGCGCGATTCAAACGAAAAATAATCACCATTAACACCGGTGCCAGCACACGCGTATGCTATGAGGGCGACATCCGACGGTGTCACTCTGATGCTGGCCGCGGCGCTCGGTGGTGCATGTGAGGTAGGTGTTTCGATTTGACGTTCACATGCAAAAAAAACCTTGCTTTGTTTAATGCGCAGGCCTTCAAGTCAGAGGGACCTGTTTCAAGTGCAAGCAGCCAGCGGGCTGCTTATGGCTGTCACACCAAGCTGGCTAGGTTGCTCGATCAAGCTGGGGTGTGAGGACCAGGCGGCAAGTGGTGGCTTCGTAATTTCAAAACTCTTGACACGATACGGCAGGCTGGGAAGCATGGTATGCTTGTTAAGGGCAGCCTAGCTTCTGTGACGGCCGAGCGGCGGCGAACCCACATCAGTGCGGATCAAACCTACACCTGCGACCCTGACACGGCTCAAGGCCTTGCGGCCTTCCAGCCCTGTGCAGCAATATCACTGCCACGGCTTTCGCATGTGAGACGTGGCAGCGCGCGCCTCGCAAATACATGCACTGTCAATTGCATGGAGGTACCACAACTCCATGCAATGACAAGAGCCACCTGTTGCGTGGAATGACCGCACAATGGAACTAGCTGGTTGCTTGTAGGGGCATCTTCAACTCGGCAGCAGGTGGGGTTGAATCAGCAGCGGGTGAAGCCAGGAAGCAGTGTCCGATTGGCGCACCAGGGGGGAGCGCAGCACGACGAGATTGAGGGTGTTGTGCGGCGCGCACAGACGCAAGACGTGCATGTTCGAGCCGAATGGGGCATCAAGCAAGTCATGGGAATTGAGGCTGTTGCGACGCGTGATGCGCAAGCTGCAACAGGCGAGAGCTGTGTGCCGTGCCAGCGGCGGCCGTAGCCACAACAGCTCATTTCGGGTGGGGCTGGCGTCTTTGACTGTAGTCTGTGATCACCACATGAAACCGACTGCGGCTGCGACACTGCAGCACGTTGGGTCCAGACACCTGAGTAGTTACATGATCCACATGCATTCATATCAGGAATCACCGCGATGAAGGACGACCACACATACAGAGTCATTACAGCGTGTCAGCAAACACAACAAGGCGAGCATCGCGCAACACGGCCGCCACAGCACCAACACGAAAAACGGCACCTGGGCTGGGTGCGGCGCCGCGGCCTTGATGGTGTGGGGCTCAGCCCTTTGCAAAGGTGATGGCCATCGCGTTGGTGGGCGTGACCTTGAAGCCCTGCAGCCCGCTGAGCGCCACCCCTGACTGCAGCTCGTTCTCGAACTCGACAAAGGCGATGCCGGGCCGCGCGTCCACCAGGCGGACCTGTGGATGTGTGCGTTCGTATGGGCATTTGTGTGTGTGTGTATGCGTGCGTGTGTGTGCGTGGGTGTGTGTGTGTGTGTTTTCGTGTGTGTGTGTGTGTGTGTGTGTGTGTGTGTGTGTGTGTGTGTGTGTGCGCGCGCCATGCGTGTGCGCGCGTGCAAATGAGCAATTCACGGCCGCACGTGCGTTCAAGCACGAAAAGGCGTTTCAAATCAAGCACCGCCTCTGCCAGCCGCACCCGCGTCTGTAAGAACCAGACCCAGGCAACATCGTCCACGCGTCACGGCCCGCGCACGCCACCCCCCTCTCTCCCCCCTCCCGAAACGAAAAACCGCAGGGTGTGTCCACACTGTTCGCATCAACCCACGGAGGGGCGCCAGGGGGCCAGGGCCGACGCAACCGCGGCGCGGCTGCACCCACCTCCCTGAACCCTGGGAACTGCTGGAACAGCATGCCCAGCATGGCGTCGGTGGTGGCCTCTGGAAGGTTCTGCACAAACAGGATCTTGTTGGGCGGCGCGGCGCCGTCGGCGGCGGCGGGGCGCGCCTGGGGGTGGGGGGCGGATGAAGGTTGTTTGAATGTCGGGGGGGCTCTTGCGTACGGTAGTTTCTGCAGGCGTGTAGGCCTGTTGATAAAACTTTGCGCTCACGCGCACACATGCATGTATGTGTGTGTGTGATGTAGTATAGGTCGAATATGGGATGGCGGGTGATGAAAAGCAAGGGAGTGCAGATGTAGGTGTTGTGATCCCAGCACGCGGAGCGGGCCGCAAGGGAGGGTTGTGCCGTGCAGGGCGGCGCAAAGCGCTGCAGGCTGGGTTGGGGGTGGGGGCTGGCAGGCTGCTCACCCCGGGTGCTGCTGCTGGTCCTGGCGCGCCGCCGGGGGCCTTCTTCGACTTGAGAGTCTCTGGAAGGAGAGAGGAAAAGGGGGGGGTGTCATGGGCGGCAGAGCGGTGAGGGGCGGCGTCGGCGGGTAGCGGCCATCTGTAGTGAGTGTCAGCGGGCAGTGGGCTGCACAGCAGGGCCACCTGCCTGTCCTGGGCAGACCGCACAGTCAGCGCGGCGTGTGGCAGCTGCTCGGACTTGCAATCGCAGGCACGAAAAACTAAAAACCAGCGGCGGCAACAGGGTGCAGGGCCGGCGCGAGTCCATCATGTGACAAAGGGTGGTAAGGAAGGGCAGGCTGGGCGCAGCTGCGGCAGCAGAATGCAAGGCGCTCCCATTTTGTCCCTCACCCCGCGCCACGGCGTTCTTCTTGCTGCGGTCCTTGTCCGGCCGGTAGCTGCCCTCCAGCTTCGCGATGGCGTCGGACTTGCCGCGCGCGTACTCGATGCGCTGTCGCGGGCGGGCCGTTGCGGGGGCGGCAGGAATCACGGGCAACCCCCAAGGCGCCCTCCACGGCTGGCGGCCGGAACGCGCTCTCCGAATCGCTCGTGCTGCCTCCCGGCCCTTGCTCGCACATCTGCCCCACTCTGCCATGGCAGCCGCCACCAACACTATCCCTGCCGCACAGCTCGGCACCATATGAGACGTCCTGCGGCATGACAACAGGGGGTGCACCCTGTGTCAAGTTTCACCCCACCCCTGAACCCTTGGACCGCTCACGATGGGCTTCTCAAAGAAAGGGAACCCCTGCATCTGCCGCAGCGCGTTGGTCGCAGCCGCCACGTCAGCAAACACAACCCAGGCCTGGCCGCGCAGCCGGTAGGTCTTCAGAGCCACGACATCCACTATCTTCCCAAACTGAGAGAACATAGCGTGAAGGCATTTCTTCAGCTCTGCGGCGCCGCCGGGGAGGGGATCGAGGGGGTGAGAAGCGCCGGGGTTTCGGGGCGGCTCCGCTGGGGCCGCTGCCGTGGTGCGGGTGCAGTCGTGTTATAAATTGGCCGTCGTTGCAAGAGACGGGGCACATGCTGCGAGATGGTGTCGCAGCCACCTCGAGGCATGCAAACTCAACCGAGACTCGCCGACATGAGGCTGCACAGTAATTGGACGCTCGACCCAGCGCATGGGTACAGAATGCGGCCCCTGCGGCGGCCGCGGCAGGGCCACATGTGGCGCCTGCAAGGGCCACTCACCCTGCTTGTTCAGCTTCTCGTATAGGTTGTGTACGTAGATTGTTTGGTTGGGTGGTATGTCCTGCGCGCCGCAAGCCGCACAAGAGAGTTGCGATCCAGGGTGCTGCAGAATCCTCGAGGCCAGGCCCAGCGGCATCGCGTGGCACAAGGGGACCTCTAGATACCACACGCAGAAATTGTGCGCTTACAATGGCAAATCCAGCAATGTGCTGCTGCTACACCTTGACAAGGCACACATGCGATGGCCTTGCGCGGAGCACTGCGCCGCCGCACCACCGGTGGGCGATGCAGGGTCCAAAGAGCACCAGCGACCCCTTGTACGCGTAGAACAGCTAAGCAGGACACCCACCATATCTAAAAGAGCCCGCAGGCGCAGTAGACCGCTCTAGACAGGCCCCTCCGAGCTCCGCCGATCTGCGCCAGCCCGCCCGCAGCCCTTCTCGACACGAAGTTCCTAACTAAACTATGAATATGATCTGCAACTGGCGGGAGGCTACCAAAACTATCACCTCAGATCACCTCGGCTGCTGCTTTGTATCGCGAAGGCGTGTGTAAAGCGAAACAAAAAATGTGTCAGCAACGTCGTGAGCTGCGTTCTGGCACTGTCATGGCCTCGTGCTGTCAAGTTGCTGCAGGCAGCAGCAGCAGCAGCACTGCAGGTGCAACACTTCGAGGCCGCCACCATCCAATCCAGGCCAAGTCTATCATGACAACACGTTGAGTAAAATGTCACCAGTATTCTGAAATAGTTCCAAGCAGCTGCTTCCGTTGTTGCGCGCCCTGTTGCGGCATCATCAGGCTGGAGGTAGCGAAAGCTGTTCAGTGACCATGTGCTGATAGAGTAGACGCATGGTATCAAGCCTTGGCTCGTACGAGGTGAGCTCACGCCCTGGACCCGGAGAGTGCAGCCTGCAGCAGCCAATCGCAGCACATTTGCGTTATTTCCAGTGGTCGGATGCACGTTATGCAGCTGGTGGGGACATTGTTTGTGGTCCAATCGGGCAGGGCCTTCCTGCGACGCATGCACGCCGCCATGGCGCGCCCCTGGGCACTCGGCGCGCTGCGATGCTGCACGGCTGGCACGAATCCTGTGCGCCTGCACGGGGCTGACGCGGGGGTCAGGCGGAGCTGCTGCGGCTCCTCTCCCGCCGCAGCTGGAGTGCGCTCGGCAAATGATCGCCAACGGCTCACCTCATCCCACAACCCAACAGCAGGGCCCGTGGATGCCGTCCCCAGCGCCGGCCTCCTGGACGGCGCCGGCCTCCGGCCCTCAGCAACCACAGCAGCAGCAGCGGCAGCAGGAGCAGCAACACGCCCCGCCGCCGGGCGCCGCCCCCGCCGGCGGCGGCGCCTGCGGCGGCACCGCCGCGGCGGCGGCCGCGCTCTCGCCCAGCTGGCGGCACGCGCAGGGGCCGGGGGCGGGGCTGCAGAACCTCGGGAACAGCTGCTTCATGAATGCAGTGATCCAGGCGCTGACCTACCTGCCGCCCCTCGGCAACCTGTGCTTGTTCGGCGCGCACGCAAAGGCGTGCACCCTCGCCCCCGGCTCGTGTGTGCTGTGCAAACTAGAGACTCAAGTTGCGCGTCTGCTGCGGCGCGGCGCGTCGGCGGCGGGCGCGGCGGCGGCGGCAGCGGGCGGCGGCGGTGCAGGCGGAGGCGGGTTTGGGGCGGGCGCAGACTGCCCTGAGGCGCTGCACAGGGCTCTGCCCCTGCTCAATCGGTGGGTTGAGAGCTCGAGACTTGGACTGATAAATTGGCTAATGTTGGAAGAGCCACCCGGGCAGGCCGGCAGTGGCAGCACGGACGGACTCGGCCGCGGCAGGCAGCAGCAAGTGCTGCTCTGCTGGGTCGGCCGCTGGCTTCATGTCTCGCAAGCGCATTGCAGCAGCAGCAGCAAGTGCTGCAGTAGCAGTAGCAGCACTTGCTGCAATACGCTTGGGAGACGGCAAGCCCACCACCGACCCAGCAGAGCAGCGGCGCACACACGACGAGCCGAGCCGCGGCCCCGCCCCCGCGGCTGCACACACGTCCGTGCGCTGGCCCGCCGCGACATCGCTCTCGCGCAACCCCCTCGCGCCCCCGCCCCTGCAGATCTTTCGTGCGCGGCAGGCAGGAGGACGCCCACGAGCTGCTGCGCTGCCTGGTGGACGCGTTGGAGCGCGACCTGCTGCGCCTCGAGGGCCGCTGGCAGCCGGGCGGGCGGCGGCTGCAGGTGCGCCGCGCCGCTACTCCCCGCCGCGCCGCGCCGCGACCCGCCGCGACCCGCCGCGACGCGCAGCGACGCGCCGCGCTTCCAGCCGGGCGGTCGGCGCGCGGCGGCCCGGCCGACGCGCCGGGCTCCGTCCAGCAAACGCGCCGCCTTCTGCGCGTCCTGCGCTGTGTGCCTGGCCTTATCTTTTCTTAAATCCTGTGAAGAAATGCTATATCTGAATGCCATGCGCTGCAACGCCCTGCCCTTGCAGTGCCCTGGGACCCTGGTGAATGTGCTGTTCCAGGGGGCAGTTCTCAACACAGTGGAGTGCCTGCAGTGCGGCCACCAGTCGAACACATGGGACCCCATTCAGGTGATTGCCTTGAGCCGCGCCGCACCCACCTCTACCCCGGCCCGCCCGCCCTTGAGCAGGCTGGACGAAGGCGCTCGGGTGGCAGGCGCAGCGCGGCGCCGCGCGCGTGGCTGCGCAGGCACATCCCAGGGGCCGCCTGGAACCCGCCTGTTCTGTCCGGGCTGTGCCAACGTCCATCATGTACTCTGTACTTTTGGTGCACTTTGCATACCAGGATGCCATACCTACCCATTCCATCACGGCCGTTCTGATTGTCAAACCTATCTCCAGGACCTGTCGCTGGAGATCGCGCGCGCGTCGTGCGTGGAGGACGCGCTGCGGCGCTTCACCGCGCCGGAGCAGCTGGACGGCGCAAACAAGTACAGGTGCGGGGGGGGGGGGACGGCAGCGACAGCCTGTAAAGAGGGATGGGTTGCGGGGTGTTGGCGGGTTGCATGCCGCCTGTTGCACGCGCGCGGCCTCGGTGGGCGCGTCGCCGGAGAGGCGGCGGCGGCGGCGGAAGGGCCCCAGGTGCGAGGCCGCCTGCTGAGCCAGCATCGTATTTTTCGCGTCCGTTTCCTCATCGTCGCAGGTGTGAGGCGTGCAAGCGGCTCGTGGCGGCGCGCAAGCAGGTGCGGGCGGCAGCGCTTCGGGGCGAGCCAGCCGTGGCCACTCCATCCCTTTGCATCCCGGTCGCTGTTGCACTGGGTGGGTGCATGGCAGTGCATGCACCCGCGGCCGGCCTTGAAGGTCCACACCTGAGCTGGCCGCTTGAATTCGCACCGCCGTTGCGGCTCGCAAGCCGCCGGCCTTCTTCTGTGCTGGCGCCCGGCCCGCGTTTGCTTGCCTGTCGAGTGTTTGCATATGCACTCACAGCCGGGCGTCGCCGGGCGTAACCCCGTGGCCGCCCCACCGCAGATGACGATATACGACGACCCCAACGTCTTAGTCATCCACCTGAAGCGCTTCGACGGCTTCCACGGCGGGAAGATCTCCGGCCACGTGGCCTTTGGGGACCAGCTGGATCTCACGCCCTACCTCTCGTGCCGCAAACGCAACGCGCGCCGCTGGCAGCGCTGCTGCGGCAGGGGCAGCGGCGGCAGCAGCGGCGGCGGCGCGGAGTGCAAGGGCTGCTTGGCGGCGGCCGCGGCGGCGGCGGGCGGCGGAGGCGGCGAGGGCGCGGGCGTGGGGCGCAGCGTGTACCGGCTGCACGGGGTGCTGGTGCACTCTGGGCTGAGCGCGACAAGCGGCCACTACTACTCTTTCGTGCGGGACGGGCTGCAGCCGGCGAACGGGTGGCACTGCGCCAACGACAGCAGCATGTACAGGTGGGCGCAGGCTTTGGGCTGAGGGCTGTGGGCTATGGTGCTTTGATCTGAGTGCGGCAAACGCTGAAGATTTCCTCGTTTCTGCGGCTTGTTTCAGTTTTCGCAGCCGTGCTGCAAGCAGCGCGCTGCAGCGCTGCGGCTGCGCGGGCGCCGGGGCCACTCTCCCGCGGCGCCTGGCGTGCACGCGGCGTTGCAGGGCAAGCCTTGCACTCGGCGCGGGACCCCTTTTCCGACGGCCGCCACGGACGGCCCCTCGCCAGCGCTCCCTCTTCTCTCGACAAAACGCGTGCCGCACTCTTCTGAACGCCTCTGTTTCCCAGGGTTGCCTGGCGCAGCGTGCAGGAGCAGAGCGCCTACATGCTGTTCTACGTCCGCACCACCATGAAGCCGATCGCCGAGCTGCCCAAGCCGACAGAGGCCCCGGGCGTGCCGCCGGGGCCGGCAGCCGAGCGGCCGCCGGGCGCATCCCTGCCGGCGAAGCGGCCGGCGCCCATCGGGCCGCAGCTGCCGCCCGAGCTCGAGGCGAAGCGGCGGCGGGCGTCTGAGGACGGCGGCGGCGCCGGCGGCGGCGGCGGCGGCGTGTCGCGGGCGCCGATCGGGCCCGCGCTGCCGCCAGGGTGGAGCGGCGGCAACCACAGCGGCAGCGACGGCGAAGGCGACGGCGACGTCGGGGACGAGGTCCCAGCGGCGAGGCCGGCGTCCCCGTCGGCGGCGCACGGCGCGTTCAGCCGCGCAGCGGCTGGTGCGCTTACCAGTCAGCAGCAGCAGCAGGAGCAACCGGCGCGCGTCGGCGGCACGACGCGCATTGGGGGCCCGCCGCGGTTGGGGGGCCCCATCCGGCAGCTGCAGATCAAGCTGAAGCCCAAGGCAGCCGCCCCCAGCCAGCAGCAGCCGCTGCCACCCCAGCAGCAGCAGCACCAACAGCAGCACCAGCAGCAGCAGCAGCAAGCGGAGCGCCAGCCGCCCAGCTTGACGGCCGTGAAGGCGCCGGCCCCCTCGCCCGCGCCTCTTGCCGCGCCGCAGCCTGGCGCGGCGCAGCAGCAGCAGCAGCAGCAGCAGCAGCAGCAGCAGCAAATGCCGCAGCCCTCCCCCGACCCCGCGCTCGCCGCGCTGCGCAGGGCGGCGGCGTCTGCGATCTTTGAAAAGATCAAAGGGGCGAGCGACGCGGTGGGCACCTTACTAGACATCGCCAGGGGCCGACACGCCCAGGGCCTCCCCCTCGCGCGGCCCAGCGAGATGGAAGCTTCCGAGCGGCTGCGGATCCAGCGGGCCGTCGGCAAGGCGGCCAACAGCGCGGGCGCGAACAGGCAGGCGTGGGCGTTCATGGAGGCGGCGCTCAATGGCGGGGACCCCCGGCTGGGGGCGTGGCGGGAGAGGGTCGAGGAGGAGGCGCGGGCGGAGGCGGCCGCGGGGCGGCGCGGCGCGGAGGGGCCGTGAGGGCGCTTCGGGCGCGGGCGCGCGTATGCCCTGCAGCGAGCGTTGGGCAACTGAATTGTCGCGCGGGATGTTGCCCAGCTGGCGCGGCGCCCTGCAGGGGTGACTCAATCCGCGACCCGGGATGATCGCAGAGAAAAAGCACACACAACCGGCGGCGGCGCTGGACGCGTCTGCATTCGAGCATGCACCGCATTCTTGCAGCGTTCCAGGCACGCAGAGCAGCGGGTTGAGCAGCGTTCCAGGCAGGACAGCTGAAATTCTGAGAGTTTGCCGGCGGCGAGCCACGGCTGTGGTCGTGGCGAGCGGACCCGCGGCATGTTACCCCCTGCGAGTGTCGTGCGCTGTGCGTGCTGCGCGCAGGTTGACCCATTGTTCCAAGACCGAGGTGCTGGTGACTTTTGCTTCGCCCGACAACGGCTAGGAACACCCAGGCCCGGCTGGGCCGGGGGCGGCCCAAAAATGGCTGCACACCAAGCCTGGCATACCAAACCCAAACCGAATTTCCGTAATTCTCTGCTGTGTTTGTCTGGTCGAGGCCGGAGAGCCTAGTCGCGAGGCCGGCTGTAACTGAGACCCTTTGTTCAAGTTTACGCAGGCAGCAGGCATGGCGCGGCGCCACACACACCACAGAGGGCGGTGCGGGGGCGCCGCAAGGCAGCATGCAGCCGCAGGGCAAGGCCTCGCGAGACTGCAGGTCACAGGTCGCCTCTGACAAACGAGCCCGGCACTTTCCAGTGCTTTTTTGATCACTGCCCCTTCTAGCTCCTCCTCACAAACCCTGACCAGCCGATCAGTCGCCAAAGCAGTATATTCTGCTGGATATGTCCTTGACGAGCCACTGGAACCCCTCCAGCAGGCCGTCCCCCGTGTGAGCGCTGCACGCCACGATGCGCCAGTGGCGCTTGGCAATGTCTTTGAGGCCCAGGGCCTGGCAG
>NW_014012144.1:0-7257 GCF_000611645.1 Monoraphidium neglectum
CACCCCGCCCCTCCGACAAACCCCCGCAGCATCGTCGCGTGCGTCTGGGCGTGTGTTGCCACCGTCATCTTCTGCCTGCCCACCGAGATGCCCGTCGACGCTGAGAACCTCAACTACGCCAGCGTGGCCCTCATTGGCACCTTCCTCATCTCAAACATCATGTGAGCCCGCGGCGCCCCACGCCAGGCCAAAACGGCATGTGTGGCACGAGCTGGAGGTCTTGGGTCGCGTGCTGCTGGCGCGAAGTCCCTGTGCATCCGGGGCAGACGGGGCGTGCCTTTTTCCGTATCCGGATCCGCGCAGGCGCCGCGCGCCCGCGGGAAACGCGACCAGCGCACACGCTTTGCTCGCCAGGCTGATGGCCGCGTGCTGACCTCCGCTCCCATGCCTGTCACCCTCAAAACCCCCCAAGCGCGTGCTGACTCTCCAATACCTCCCAAACCCGCGCCCCCTCCCCGCAAGGTTCTTCTTCCCCAAGTACGGCGCCTACAAGTGGTTCACGGGCCCCGCCAAGACCGTCGACGTCGAGGACAGCGTCATGGACATTGGGGACGCCGCCTCCAAGGCCCTGGACTGACGCGACGTCACGATGACGTCACCATGACGTCACTGCGACGCCCCGCCGCGCCCACGCCTCGCGTCAGGGCGAGGGCGGGGGCCTGGCTGGCGCGGGGGCAGCTGGGACGGGGGCTTGACGGAGGGCCCCCAGTCGCGCAAAGGTTCAGGCCGCGGGCGCAGGGCGCCGCCGTGCAGTGGGTGGTGTTGAGATCCTCACATTCCATTGTACTTTTCCATTCGTGTCATCCGTTATGGTCGGAAGTTGCATTGTTGCAGTGACAGGGCCGCCCGCGCGGCTCGGAGTGCATGGGGCCCCTTGCGGCTCCTGGGGGCCTGCTGCGGGGCCGCGCGCTCGCCTGGCCCTGGGGGGGCGTTGTCAGGGGGCGCGGCGGTGGCCCGGAAGCTTGGCTGCGTGGCTGGCTGGTCGCCTGGGCGTGGGGCGCGCGTCACAGGCGCACACCCAACCCTGGGTGGGGCCGGCCAAGCTGCTGGGTGTTGGATGGCGGCACCTATGTAGCACCTCCCCCAACCTTCACACTTTTTATCCTTGGGGCCTGTATATCACAATCCTGGGGCTGCTTGTATAGCGCTTTGGACATCTATCCCGAGCCTTTCCCGCCCTCAAGGCGCCTTTGCAATGCTGCACGTCCTCACCAGCGCGTATGCTGCGCTGCACTCTATGCAGCTGCGCTGCGGTGCGTTCGAACCATCCCCGGTTCCTGTGCCCATGTATGCCAGCAGGCGAGGTGCACCATCGTCAAAAATGCCCCCCTCTCTCCTGCCCGACTCCTGCGCATCATGCGCACTACTGCTTGACCCAAGCACTCTGTTGTGGCCACTCCCGAGCGCGCAACGACCCCTCAGCTTGCTGCCAGCAGTGGGGTGCGCCGCCGCTGCTGCGTTTCACTTTCACGTGGCAGACGTCTTGACAGCCAGTCCAGCTCTGGCGCTCAGAAACGCCCCCTTTTCCCTTTCGTTAGTCCCTTGCTGTACTCCTGCTGGTGCCTTGCTACCCTTTGGCCGATCTCCTCCCCTGCTAGCCACCAATCCAGCCGCACGGCTTATCTCGCTGACAGCGGGGCTCTGTTCCTCATGTTTCGGTGCTCGCACCCCCCCTTGCGCCTTGGCATCATCTTACCCCACGCACTTGCTATTGAGACTCTTCGCCCTGAGGCCCTGTCGCGGCCATCCAGCGCCGGAGAGGGAAGGGGGAGAAGAGCCTGCACATGGGGCCTGTCCAAGGGCCTGCGCAGCAGTTGCCCTTTCTGCTCCGCGCCGCGCACACACAGCCACCATGCCCCGGCAGCGCAGCACACTAGCGCGTGGCCCGACGCGCTTGCCGCGCGGCCGCCTGCGCAGGCTGACACCCTGCAGAAAACGCCCACACCGCCGTCTTCTGAGGCCGCGTCTGCAGGTGGCTTGCCTCTCCCTCCTTGCGGCTGATGGTGTGCACCCCTGCTACACGGAGCAAACCTTGTTGTGTGGACGTCCATAGGCTGCCCTTACTGGTCGCCTGGCCAGGGCGTTCTCTCATCGGGTGCGTCGCCACGTGATTTGGGCGGTTCGGCCTGCTGCATGCTCCTGGCTTCAGCACCCTCAGAGCGGGCTGTGCAGGAAAAGCATGGATTGTTCAACATGATTTGCGCATGCGAGTGTGTCTTGCCTGTCACAACTTGGCACCCAAAAATCGAAGGCGTTTGCGGCTGCCCTGCCGTGGCTCTGGCGCGTCTTGCGTCAGGCGGCAACGCTATCGAGGCTGCCTCGTGGGTTTGGTGTGTGTGTGTGTGTGTGTGTGTGTGTGTGTGTGTGTGTGCGCGCGCGCGCGCGCTCGGCACGCCTGTCTCTCACTTTGCATCTGCAGACCGCGCACAGTGGTATGGTGTGTCCAGGGCCTGGCTTGGCTGCACGATTTCTGTTTCAAGTCTTGACGCACGCACCCGCAGGCCAAACTGCAATCGGCAGTTGCGATTTGATTTCCACGCACGTGTGCTGGCCTGCCAGGTTGGTGTGCGTGTTGGGCATGCGGTCACTGCGCGCCCCAACCCGCTGCTGATTGCTGCGTCCCGAGGCTTTGAGCACTCGTGCGTCTGCCCGGCGCGCGCGCATGAAGCGTGGTTGGCCACCTCGCTGGCTGTTGCCTGACCCAGGTGTACTCGTCGCAAAGAAGTTAGGGTTGGGAAGGTTCATGCCCGCGCTGCCGCGCCTGCCCTTGACAAGCTGCATGCGCGGTGCCATTGGTGATGCTCTGAAGGTTTGATACAATTGGGGGACGCGGTAACCTTGTGGTTCGCCGGCTTTGAGATCGATTATAGTTTGGTCGGATGTTGATCTATGCCCCTTCGCCGCACGCCCGCCTTTCTGGGTTTGGGCTCTGTAAAGCGCTACAGCAGCAGGAAGGCAAGAGGGGATGGTGACAGTGCCATGCCCAAGCACAGCGATCACACACAGGCTTCGGCCTGCAAAAGGCTGTCAAGCAAACCGGCTGTGAGCAGTGCGACACACAGCTGCCAGCCCTGGTCCTCATCACGGCGGTATGGAGCTGCACCAACCCCTCCAGGACGTTACTCGGGATTGCCAAGGGGGCGTCCATGCTGAGGACGTCCCCAGAAGGTGTGGTTGGTTTGAGGTGACGTCAGCAGGAGCTGCCGTGCCCTTACACGTGCAGCCGCTCTGCAGAAGTATGCAAAGCCGTGTGCACATAGCGGCAGCGCGTTGCTGAGACGCGTGCTCACAATCACTCGGAGGAAGGTTTGTGCCACTTGCTTGCATACCACTTGCAAGAATGCACTGCTGTGCACTTGCAGCTCGACATGCAAACAGCAAGTACATCCCGAGGGCGCCAGTGCAGCACAGGTACCCCCGAATACAAGTGGCCGCCAAAAAAATGCCCTAGGAAGACCGGGGTCTCCTGTTTTCTATCCATTCATGGTCTTTGCCGCATCTGCTTCTGCCAACCGCCGTTTTCCTCGTGCGTAAGCGGCTGGTGGCGCATCTGCGGGACGCTAGCGGCCAACGTGTACCCGTCCGTGTTGGCGCGGGTTCTTCCTTGCTGCTGCTCCACCTTGTCCTGCTGCTGTTATTGCTGCTGCTGCTGCTGCTTATGCTGCTGCTGTGCCGGCTGCAGTGCCAGCTGCACTTGCCTGCCCAGCTGCAGCTATTGCTGCTGTGGCTCTGCTGCATCCCGCTGCCTTCGCAGCGCCTGGTGACCGTTTCCCTTCCCATTGGGCCACTCCTCCGCACTGCACCCTGTGGAGCAGTAGCTCACCAAGAGGCAGCCAGCGCAGCGCTTGAGGCTCCCGCCATCGGCCGCGCGGGTCTTGCCACAGGCAGCGCAGGCGTTGGGACGTACCACCAGCTGCAACGCTCCTGCAAATGCGTGCGCACAGGGCTGTAGATGCGCGTTTGTTAGTGCAACATGTGTCTTGCATGCTGTGCTCGTGCTGAGCTGTCCCTGTGAGTCCCACAGCATGCCTCTCGCACTGGCTCGGACGCAAGTGCTTCCAACCAGCAATGTTTCATGCCAGCTGCGCAAGCTTATCGCGCTGACTAAGAATCTTCCACATGTGCATGATTCATGCAGGCAGGCATCAGGGCTCGCGCAAATGTATGGGTCACACTGTGACACCGACACACATGTGATTATTGGTTTGCATGCATGCCATGTGGAGACGGGGGGCAAGCACCGCGCGGCGCGCGTGCATCTGCCACTCCAACTTGCACATATGTGGCCATGCGCCTTCAGGCTTATGTGACGTGTGGAACATACAACACGTAATCTGCATGGCTGTTTGCTGCAGGGCTGGGAGCCTGGTGCATCAGGCCCCGCCACAACCAACCAGATTACTCGGCATGTGGGGCGAGCGCGTCGCAGCGCCGCCTGCCTCATGACGCAGCCATCACGGGCGCATGAGACCCAGCCTGCGCTGACCATCGCCGCGTGTTTCAGCGCGATGTCAGGCCAATCAAAGCGGACAGCGCCAGACGGGGGGCGAGCAACACACAAACACAGCTAAGCAGAGAGCCAGCTCACACCCGGTGGTCGCCGCGCCCCGCCCCGCAGCGTCCGCCACGTCAGACCTTTGCGCCCCCCAGCGCCTGCTCGGTGCAGAACGCGTGGAGCTCGGAGTGCAGCTCCTTCCACCGGTCGGCCTCAGCCTCAGCCTCCGCCAGCCTCTGCTGAAGCTCCGCCACCTGCCGCCGCGCAGCATCCAGGCCCCCCTCCTCCGCCACGACCCCGCCACCGCCCGCTGCCGCCCCTGCAGCGGCCGCCTGCCCGAAAGTGCCGTTATTGCTGACGTCGTAGCCGCTGTCCCCGATCAAGGCGCCAAAGCCGGCTGCCTCTGCAAGCAGCGGCGCGCCGCGAGGCAGCAGCAGCCCCGGCAGCTCTGCCACGCCTATTGCGGGGCAGCTGCCATCGAGCACCACCGGCGACCCCTCCCACGCCTGCGCGCCCGCGGCGCCGCCAGAGCCGCCGCCGCCGCCGGCCCCCGAACGGAACTTGGCCAGCGGCGCCAGCGGCGCCGGGCGCTTGGGGCCGTGCCGGCCTCCGCCGCCGGCGGTGCCCTGGCCGACCCCCGCCAGGTAGTCCGGCCACTCCACCACCAGCGCCGCCGTCACCGGCGCGCGCGCGGGCGACGCGATGACGCGCACGCACTGGCGGCTGCGCAGGTCCCAGACGCGCACGCTGCCGTCTTCCGACCCCGAGACCAGGCTGTCCCCGTCCAATGAGATGGCCAAGCTGCTCACCGGCTTGCTGTGGCCCTCCATCACGACAACGTCCCCCGCCGCCGGAGCTGCAGCCGCCCCGGCCGCCGTTGTAGCAGCTGCCCCGCCGCCCTGCGCGGCCGCGGCGCCCGCGAGCGCGACCTCGCATATGCTGCCGTCCGCGCAGCCGACGTACAGCGCATGCTCCCCGGCGTCAAGCGCTGCCGCGGTCGCGCCGGCCGGCAGCGCGGCGGCGCGCAGCAGCTTCCCCGTGGCCAGCTGCCAGATCTTTGCGGTGCGGTCCAGGGAGGCTGTGACCGCAATCGCGTTGACCTCCCCCAGGCCAAGCAGGACTGATGTGACCGGCAGTGTGTGCTCCGCCCTGGACGGCGGCGGCGGCATTGTGTGTGTGTGTGTGTGTGTGTGTGTGTGTGTGTGTGTGTGTGCGTGTGTGTGTGTGTGTGTGTGTGTGTGTGTGCGCGCGCGCGAGAACGCGTGCGTGCGTGCGCTTGCTTATGTTGAAGGGAAGGTCGAGTGGTGTGGGACACGGGAGCTTGCACGGCCACGGGCTCAACGCTGCGCCGGTGCGCTCCGGCGCTCTCGCACCCTGCGCCTCTCTTTGCACTGCCCTGCGGCGCTCCCCTCTGCCTGCCCCCCACCCGAATCGCACCATGTGTGCAGCGGCTCCACGCGCCCTTGCGCCTGCCATCCGCCGGCCGCGCCGACCGCGCCGCCGCCGCCCGCGCAGCCATCGAGGATGTCGGCCATGAGCCAGGCGGCGGCCATGGTGTCATCGCCGCCGCTCAGCAGGATGCCCCCCGACTCGCTGAATGCAAGGCAGCTGACGGCCTGAGAGAGGGATGTAGGGTGAGGTGGGGTGAGACACAGGCACAGCAGACAGGGCATCTTGGGCTTCACTCCGGGCAAACATGCAGGATAACAAACGCAATGGGACACTCACACACACACACACACACACACACACACACGGGAGAGCATGTAGACACACCAAGGCTGGTGCAGACACAAATCATACAGCACATGCCGCCGCTGCTCAACAAACTTCCCCTGCCCCACCTTGTAGTGCGCCGGCCATGCACGCAGCAGCTGCCCAGAGGCCACATCCCACACGTACAGTGTCCCGCTGCCGCCGCCCGCCGCCAGGTACCGCCCGTCGCGCGTGGCGGCCAGCGACGACAGCCGTTCCTGCGCGAAGCTGCGCTGCAGGACTTGGTCCTGTCGTATGAACACACAGCGTGGCGTGGATGAGTTGGCCGCCTTGGTCGGGCGCAGGTGGCACGCGAAGGTGTAGCCGATCGGGCCGCCGGTGTCCTTGCACGGCTGAAACCTATCACATGATTTACTTGGTACGTCGCGCTTGACCATGTGGGCGAGGGGGGGGGGCAGGCGGCGGTGGGGGCAGCAGCGCGTGCACGATGACGGCAGCGGCGGCTCACCTTGTAGAAAGCGTAGATGTGCACCGCATCTTTGTTGGCCTGCGCACTGGCAAAGTAGTCTCTTCCGACAATGCAGAAACAATTGTTGCTGCTATTATTGCCCTTATACTGCGTGAGCTGCGTCGCGGTGGCCAGGTCCCTGCAAAGATCGACGGCGCAGGTTCAGCGCGCGGACGTAATTTATTCCAGTTCTCAATAGTGTAGACGGTGCTCACCATGCCACAACGTTGCTGTCGCCGCTGCACGCAACCAGCACGACCTGCTGCGCCATCCTGATCCTGTGACGCGTCTTTCTACCGCTTCATCGATTGAGTTTACGTCTACTCACAACGATACAGTCTCGCCCGTCCAGGCATGGTCAATGTCACTCGTCAGGCGTCACTTGCTGGTTTGCCGCCGTTGCCTAGCTGTCAAGGCAGCGCAGCTCCGCCTGCAGCAATAACGGTCATGCTTCTTGTTAACATGCACAGTCTTATCGTGCCAGCCCCTCCGTGTGGCACCTGAACCACACCGGCCTCGGCCTTGAGCTTCCCCCCCC
>NW_014012144.1:7738-13109 GCF_000611645.1 Monoraphidium neglectum
CCCCACCCTGGGGAACTGCTGACCCGGGTGTACGCAGCAGTTCCACCCCAAAAGTGTCACCTCTGCGAACAAAGGTGTACGCTTGGCGAAGAATACCGTGCCAAAACAACAGGCTGCCTACGTCCGGCTGAGGGACGCGTGAAATAAAGTGGTTCTGGCAGTGGCTTGCTCAGAGATCATAAGCACGCATGAGGGGACGGAGAGGGGAGACGGGGGAGCAGGGGGCAGCCGAGCGACGAGCAGGGGCTTCAAAAGAAGCAGATGTGGATCAGGATACTGCATGCTGTCTGAACAACAATGCATGCCTAGACGAGAGCATCCGTCTCTCAATGTCGTGTTGGTCTGCACTGTCGTGTGTGGTTTACTGGCAAGTCTTAGTTCTGAGTTGCTCGGAACCCCCAAATACGCTTGCCTGTTCAAGATTAGATCTTCAGCGCAAATGAGGCACCTGACGACCGTTGAATTCTGCAGGAGAGCCCCTGAAGTTGCGCTTGAGGGCAACAAATTGGGTACAAGATGATCATGACTATGATCACGCAGCTAGCTGCGGCGGCAACACACCAGCACGTCAGCAGCAGCAGCAGCTGATGCAGAAATGGCGGCTCTCAGGTGTAGGAGCAACGAGCCTTGTAGATCATGGCACGGAGGCATGCAGCGCGACTGGTTGGCACTTTGGCTGCTTGCTATGAGGGTGGCCAGTGTCATAGGTGCCTGCGGAGGGTGGCCAGTGTTGGGGGACCCCTGGCAGCTGCACCTTGTCCGCGTAGAGGATCGTATGCCGATCACACCATTGCCAATGAATTCGCAT
Organism: Monoraphidium neglectum; assembly: GCF_000611645.1. Lineage (NCBI taxonomy): Eukaryota > Viridiplantae > Chlorophyta > Chlorophyceae > Sphaeropleales > Selenastraceae > Monoraphidium > Monoraphidium neglectum. The sequence continues at coordinate 8,547 of NW_014012144.1, forward strand.
GAGTTTCAATTGGTTAATACATACCCACAATCAGGATCTCGTCCCGCCAACAACGTCGGTTCCGGCGGGAAGCTCGGTAACGTGCAGTAGTTGCTTTTAGAGAAACCCTGAGAGCGTGTATAGGATCATACATAACTGTACCATTCCATCACTACTCAGAACCTGAGAAGCTGTGGCGCGACCCATCGCATCAGTTCGCCTGCGACAATCCGCTTGCCGCTGCAGCCCCCTCCACCCGGCATTCCTCCTCCTGCCTCCAGCCATGTCGGACCAGCTGGGCACGATGGGCGAGGCCGAGCTACAGAGGCTCCTGGAATGGCACCGTGGTGGTTTCAGACCCCACGGCGGCTCCCGCCGCCTCGATGCGCGCGACCTCATGGAAGGCTTCTTGTTTCAGTTCATCGCTCAGAGAGCTGGTGGACTGGCGGGCAGGGCGCTGGTGCCGCCGTGCGTGGCGACGCTGCGTGCCGTTGCCGATGAGCTCGTGATCGGCGGGTATGCGCGTGGCGACGCCGGCTTGAACTTGGGGCTGTTCGCCCTTGCCTCGGTGAGCCTGGAAGCGAAGATGAGCCTGCTGGCGGCGGCAATCTCTGAGGACGGCATGCGCGTGCTGCTAGCGGTCGCGCGAGAGCAGTCGCAGAGCGCGATCGCCGAGACCCGCGGCCCTCGCGACGTTTTCGAGCGCTTCATGGCCCAGGGCGCCATTACCCCCAGCCGCCTAGCCCTGGAGCTTCTCATGCTGATTGTCGCCAACACGGGCAACGACGGAATCGCCGCCGCGGCGCGCCTGGCGTCGTCGCCAGGCATGCTGTCCGACGTCCTGGCTGTGCTGGCCGAGTCGCCCCCCGCGGGCGCCGGCAAGCCAGCCCGCTCGGCGTCTCTTAGCTACTGGGCGTGCGCCTGCCTGGCGGAAATGGCGCTGCGGCTGTTTCCCACCGCCGTGGGGCCGGCGACGCCCGCTGAGGCCGCCGTGCACGCGCCCGACGCGCCGCGCGACGGCGCTGCGCGCTTCGCGCCGCACATGGCGGCCGCACTGCTGGCCAGCCCTGGTGCCCTCGCCAACGCCCTCGCCAACGCGGGCTGCGACGACGATATGGTCGCGTGGTGGGCATTGCACGGACTATGATCGATGCCCTCACACCTAGTATGGGGCAGGGCCCCCATACATCACAGCTTGAAGCGCATGCATGGCTCCTGAAGACCTTGACCTGGTCGCATGGCAGCCATCTGCTGGCGCCTGCATGCGCGCCTGCGGCAGGCTGCATCCCAGATACTCTGTGTGAGATGCATGCCGGCCTGCGAGCTGCTGCATCACCCCGTGCTGCGTGCCGCATGCGGCCAATCACCCGGCCCCACCTGCTCCCACACCCCTCAGGCAGGCGCTGTTCGCGCTGTCGCCGCTGGCCGTCAGCCACGGCGCCACCGCAGCCTCGTCCCCAGAGCAGCAGGCGGCCGCCGTTGCTGCGCTCGCCGTCTGCCCCAGCCGCGTACCAGCCGCCCGCCGGCTCGCCTTGCGCACCGCCCACACCGCGTCCCACTTGGTGCACTCAGGCCGCGCCATCGCCGATGCCGTCAGCGACAACGGCGGCGTGCACCCCGCGGTCGAGCTACTTGCACTCACGATGCTCTGCCGCGCCCCTGACGCGCGCGACGCGGTCATCGGCATGCCGGTGCCGCTGCCGGCGCTCCTGCAAATTGTGCGGCAGCGCGACGCCATCACGTCCCGCCTCGCGCTGCAGCTGCTCGAAACCCTCATGCAGGGGGATCTGGGGGCGGCGCCTGGGCACCCTGGGTGGCCCCCGCCGCCCCAGGGGCCCATGCGCGGCGCCTGGCCGTGGGGCGCCGCCAGCGCCGCTGCCTCCGCGGCGATCGTGGCGCACGGCGACGCCGCGGGCGGCGAGGGTGCGGAGGTGCTGCGCGCCGGCGGCGCGGTGATCCTCGCGGCGGAGCGCGCGCGCTGTGGCGGCGGGCGTGCCTGCGTGGTGTGCGGTGCGCCCTGCCGGATGCGCTGCTCGGGCTGCTCCCTCACGGCCGCGTGCAGCGCCGAGTGCCAGCGCGCTGCGTGGCAAGCACACAAGCCGGTCTGCTTGGCGGCGCGTCAGGCGGCTGCCGGGATTGCCGGCAGGGATGAGAGCGACAAGACTGGTGGTGGCGCAATATCCGCAGCCGACGCTGCTGGTGCCGGCAGGTCAGACCAGCTTAATCACGCCGCACCCCGCCCCTGATCCCTTGTGATGTCAGAGCTGAGTCGATGGGGAACTCATGCGATAGTCCTCGGACTGCTTCGAGTGCGTGGATGTGTGCTCATTCGTGTGTTTGCAGCGCAGGGCCGGTAAAAAGTGGGCAGCCACTAATCAAGGTTGCATTTGAAGTCCAGCTGGACCAGTACAGGTAGCACTGCAACGCTGAGAGGCACGGGAAGCCTGGTGCCCTGAGAGGGGGGGGTGGATGTGCTGTGCTGTGAGCGCTCAAACGTTCTCATCCAAACCCTGCCCCCTGCGCTAGTAGCAGGTAGTACCCACCGCCTGTGTCAGGCACCAGCGCTGCAGCACGCTTCAGCAGGGAGGGCCTGTAAGCAGCCAGCAGGCAGCAGCATAACGGCCTTGCACTTGCACCCGCCGACACGCGCGCCCTGCACCCAACAGCCCGCTTTGCATCAGCCAGACATTGGCAGGAGCCGCGCTGCAAGGGTAGGCAACACGTGACAATTACATGCAATGCTGCATGCGAGCTGCATGTGGTGACGTATGCGTGAGCTTGTGTGCAAGACGCAGCAGCTCTCGTCCGTCGATGTGCACACTGTGCGCCCGAAAGAAATGGCCGATGGCTCACAACTCTGCAAGCCTCAATGCTGCAGCTGGGCGCAATGAAGGCGCCCGCCCGCGCGGTGCGTTTCCCATTCCGCGCCTTGGGCCCTTGGCAGTCGACCGACCCGCTGTATTGTAGGGAGTGGGCTTTGCCCACAGCGTTGAGAGAACAAATGCACGCGTGTGCGGGGCAATCCCGATCATAGTTGTCCAACATCCTGCAAATTGCACGCAGGCTCACATCATCATAAAGCGCGCACACGCCGGACGCACGCCCTGCACAAGCCATGCGGCCGCTCCATGAATGCAAACCCTGCGTCCCCCGTGCGTGGGGACCGCTGCAGTCCTCGCGCCCAATTTCGATACATTGTTCTCGCACGCATTGACGGCGTCATCGGCACAGCACAGATCCCCAGTGGTTGGGCGTTGCAACGCCGAGCGGCGCGCAGGCCGCTCCGCATGCCGTGCACATGGCAGCGTCGGCTGCTTGAAGACAGTGTCGCATTCATCACGATGACAACACAACATATTTCATGCCAATGGGCGCCGGGCGCATCACATCGCCGTCAGGCATCAGGGCTTGCGCGTAGTTCCGGAGGCGCAGCCTCGAGATGGGCTCGCAATTCACTGGAAGGTCCCTCGTGCAGGCTCCGTCCCGGTGTCGACGTTCGGCATGGGGCACGCCCACGCCGCACGCCGCCGCCAGCGCGCGTGGCCGCACTCACGCCTCTCCGCTCCCGCTCCCGTCGCCGCCGTCGCCGCCCCCCTCCTCGCTGCCCGCACTCTCAGAGAGGGGGGAGCTCCCCGCACCCGCCAGCGGCGGCGGCCGCCGCGGCGCCAAGCCGCTGAGCAGCCGCACCTGCAGCGAGCCGCTGCCCGTGCGCACCGCCGGCCGCGGGCCGCCGACCGCCGACGGCGCGCGCCCGAAGCGCATCGCAAACCCGCCCGGCACGCCGCCCGCCGTGCCGCCGCTGCCGAAGCCCGCGGCCGCGCCCGCCCCGCCCGCAGGTTGCATTTGCGCGGGCGCGCTCGCGGCGGCTGCCCTCGCGGCCTGGATCCTCTGGCGCAGGAACGCAGCCACGGCTGCGTGGCCGGCGCGGCTGGCCTCCGTATCGGCGGTGACGCCTGCGCGGTCGGGCGCGTCCCACTGCACTGCGGGCAGGGCTACGACGGCGGGGTCGTCCTCCGCGGCCGCGATGACCTGCAGGGATGCCAGGTCGCCCCTAGGGATGGAGGGTGGTAATTGCGGTGGTTGACAGTGTGTCTGTGCGCGTGTGTGCATATGTGAACATGCGTACGCACACGCATGTGCATATGTGTATATGTGTGTGTTTGTGTCCGCGCGCACAAATGCGCGCGTGTGCGTGCGTGCGTGCGTGTGTGTGTGCACGCGCGACACTGCATTAGGATGGGCAAATAACCCGTGTGTGCCGCCTGCCAGTGTGAGGGCGGCCTGGTTCTGTGTGAAGGCCCCGCCATGCCATGGACACAGTGACTGCACAAGAACACCGACCCGCAACGCTGCACTGGCAATCAGCGAGCGGGACCGGGGCGGAACACCGGGCGGCGCGCCCACCTCCGCGCGGCGACGTGGAGCGGCGTGCGTCCGTCGTAGTCCGCGGCGGCGGGGTTTGCGTGCGCCCTGAGCAGGCGCCGCAGCAGCGCGTGGTCCCCGCTGTGTATCACGGTTGAGAGCAGTGCCGCCTCCTCCACCTCCGGCTGGTTCAGGAGGGCACCTGGTGTGTGTGTGTGTGGG
>NW_014012144.1:13333-14489 GCF_000611645.1 Monoraphidium neglectum
GGGGGGGGGGGGGGCGAATGGGCTGGCTTGATAGTGTGTTTTCATGTGTGTGATGAAGAAAGAGACAGGAAAAATGAGAGAAAGCATGTGTGTGTGCGTGTGTGCGTGTGTGTGTGTGTGTGTGTGTGTGTGTGTGTGTGTGTGTGTGCGCGCGCGTGTGATGGTGTGTGTCCTGAACGCGCAAGTGTTCTGTGCCGTGCGGGTGGTGGGTGACCAAAGCAGAACGGGGACCAGAAGAGGGGCCCTGACCCCAATCCGGCCCTCTTTAAACGCCGGGCGCCGAGGCCTGCTGCGCGTGACCGCGCTGCTCACCGGCCTCCAGCAGTATGTCCGCGATGGCCTCGTGGCCCGACAGGCACGCCTCCAGCAGGGGGCAGCTGCCAAAGCTGTTGCGCGCGTTGGGGTCGGCGCCGGCGGCCAGCAGCTGCCGCGCGGTGTCCGCCTGGCCGTTGACGGCCGCGACAAACAGCGCGGTGCGGCCTGGGGGACGAGGGGATGGGTGTTGCGGGGGCTGGTGAGGAAGGACGCAGAAGGCACGTCAGGCGTTGGGCAAGACCGCACAGCAATGGACATATACGGGGCCCGATTGAAATTGGCCCAACATCCCTCCAACCAGCGGCATCAACAGCTGCGGCTGCAGCCGCGCACCGTCGTAGTCGCGGCAGTCAACGGGGCAGCCGCGGCCGAGGATCGCGCCCACTGTGGCAGTGTCCCCCCACATGCACGCGTTGAGCAGCTCGTCGGTGCGCTCCTGCCATGGTTGAGGGGGGGCAGCAGGTGAGGAGGCAGAGGGGATGGGGGAGCTGTTGCAGGGTGACCAATAAGGGGGCCAATCGCGGAGTGGAGAGAGGGGCCCGGCTGGGCGAGGGCAGCAGGGAACGAGGGGAGTCGACTTGCCAAGCCGGCAGTACTTGGAGCTAAAGCCGCGACAGCATGCCTGCGGGAGCCCTCTGGCGCCGTCGTGTCTCCATGCACCCCCTGCCCCCGGCCCCTGCCCTTTGCCGTGGCTGGGCGAGCGGCGCCGTGCCGCCCCCACCTGTTGGAAGCGCTGCCGCGCCTGCTCCCGCGCCTCCTGGCCCAGCTCTGGCCGCGACTCCAGGTAGGCCACCACCTTTTAGGGGGGGGGTGTTGGGGGGTCAAGTGAGGGGGTCAGGGC
>NW_014012143.1:0-13784 GCF_000611645.1 Monoraphidium neglectum
TGCACGCGGAGTCTTGAACTGAGAGCTGGATGAGCCGCCCGAGCCGAGGACATCACGTGACATGAGGGCGGCATGGTTGCTGGGGGCGGGCGCAGTGCAAGGGCACAGGCAGGGGCGGCATGAATGGGCAGGTGCGAGGTCGGCGCCTCACCCGGCAGCTTCGCGCTCAGGTCGTGGTGGCGCTCTTCTGCCGCCTGGCAGCGGCGCTCCATGTCGGCCAAGTCCTGGGAGGGGGGGGGAGGGGTTGCCGCGGCGGTTTGTGCCGCTGGTAGCGCCGCCGCTGCAGATTCGTGCCCAGCGAGGGCGGGCTCTCCTGCCAAACACCACAAAAATACCCCCCTGGAAAATGGAACAACGCTTTCATATTTGTAAACAACAATGGACGGCGAGCAGCGGGCAGCGCACCCGCCATGGAGCCCCTTCGACCCGCTTTGACCGGACCCAACCCACCCGCACCCACCCACCAGCCACCCCCAGCCACCCCCAGCCACCCCCACCTGCTTCATCATCTCCTCCCGCAGGTTTGCCGCCGCCCTCTGGCGCTCCAGCGCCTCACGCAGCTCCTGGAGTTGAGGGTCAGGGGGGGAAGCGGTGACGTCAGGTGACATCATGCGACATCATGCGCGACAGCACGCGGTTGGTGGCTGCAGAGGGCGCCGGCCTGCGGCTAGAGAGGACCAGCCAGCCTGGCGCGGCCCTGTGCTGGGTGCGGGCAGGGGAGGCAGGCATGCAGTGAGGGCTGCGTCCCCAGGTGGCAGGCATGTCGGCTCATCCCAGGCCGCAGGCGGTGCCCGCCTGCGGGCCTGCCCCAGCGCCGGACAACCGCATCCACGCAAAGAGGAGCCGCCCGGCAGACGCGGCGGGTCACCTGCACGGTCTCCACCAGCGCCGCCGCATGCGCCTCCGCCTGCTGGGCGCGCTTGGCGGCGCCCTTCTGGGCCGCCTCCCTGGCGAGTGCCTCGGCCTCCATCTGTCCATCGCAGGGGGAGGAAGGAGATCTGTTTTTTGGTTCTTGAAATGAGGGGTGGCCAGGGACGTTGGAGCCTTGAAGGGCGCACAACTTCATGGCAAGAGGACCGCCGCCGGCCCTGAAAACCATGCCACCGGAAGCGCAGCCCAGCCATCTGATCCCTGGTGAGCGCATGCCACAGAGGACAAGATGCAGGCGCGCGGGCCGGCGCAGAGCCGTGGGCAGGCGGGCCGCCCCACCTGCTCCGACCGCGCCTTCTGCAGATCCGCCTCAGCCTGCTTCTGGGCAGCTTCCAGCTCCTGTGAAGTCGGCGGGGATTGGGGCGCGCATCAAATGCCGATCACTCCAGACCCCACCGCGTCGGCCTGCAAAACTCGATGCAGCCAGGCCTTGTGGACAGCCAATTCCACCATTGTGTCTTGTGACACAGCACAGAAGCCCGCGCAGCACCACCCCCAAAGCGGCCCACCTGCCGCGCGGCCTCCATCGCAGCCGCCAGGTCGCGCTCCGCCGCCGCGCGCGCGCGCCGCTGCGCCTCGCACTCTGCCTGCTCCGCCGCCAGCTGCGCGGCCAGCTTCTCCTTCTCAGCAGACTCCTCCCGCAGCTGAGGAGTGCGCATGGCATGACAAACAAAACTCAGGGTTTGAGGTATCGAGGTTATAGGATTCTCATGCATTGCCAAAACAAGGCCTGCTGAAAGTCCGTGTATTCAGACCGCAGGACACACGCTTGCATGTGCACCCGATGCGGCCGCCCGACGCAGCAGCGCTAGTGTGGCAGCAAGCTCGCCCGTGTCCGCGTGCGGCGCTGCAGGACCAGGCCGTGGCGGCGCGTGGCCAAACGGCTTGCGCGTCACGGTAGGCGAGGCTCACGTGTGCCCTGGCCCTCTTGACCTGGCCCTCTAGATCCAGCACCCGCTTGCTCAGCTTCTCGCCCTCCGCCATCAGCTGCGCGTGGCACGGGGTTGGATACAGCATGCAGGCGCGCGTCAGGAGTGTCGGGTATGGTCGCTTGCGGGTGGATTGTGTGTGTGTGTGTGTGTGTATATGTGTGTGTTTGTGTGTGTGAGTGTGCAGGGGGGGGGAGACGGGGGCGGGCAGCCTTCTCCAGTCCACCGCGAGCCCTCCGTCCGCACACCTGACATGCCACACGACCCACCTTGCTGATTCCCAAAACTAGACAAGGTACCACAGTTTGGCAACCGAACCAGGCCACTCTCAGACTCAAATTCTTAGGAACCACCCTCGAAGGGCGACAGGAAGCGACCACCCCACACCCTCGGACCGGAACCCTGGAACAAAGTGAGGCGCCCCACCTCCTGCACGGACACCCGGCACGTTCGACTGCACACCCTGGAACAATCGAGGCGCGCCACTCCCCCGGCGTGGACACCCGGCACCTCAAACCTCAAACCCCGGAACCAACAGGCGGCGCCCCACCTCCTGCGCCAGGTCGTCCTTGGCCTTGAGGGCGGCCTCACTGGCGCTGCTGGCGCGGCCGCTCTGCTTCAAGGCGTCCCGCTCCTTAGTCAGCATGCTCGCCTGATGACCGTATCACGAAGTGTGGGCGCATGTACAAGTGGGTGTGGAGACTGGGCAAACATACGTGCAGAATGGGGCACCAGGCGCTTGGACGGCGTGTTGAGAGGGCACGCCGCTTACGCGTGCGGCTGAGCGGCCGGCTCGCACCGCCGCTAGCTGGCGCTGGTGCCACGACCCCCAGCGCCAACGCGCCGCAGAGCCCCGTCCCGCAGGGCCTGCGCCCCCGCCGCACCTTCTTCTCGAGCGCGGCGATGCGCGCCTGGAACTCGGCCTGCACCGCCGCCATCTCCTCTTCTGACACCTTGGCGCTGCGCAGCACCAGCTGCTCGTTCTTGCGGCTGAGCTGGACGACAATCTGCGGCCGCCGCGGGGCAATGGCGCCGGGCGGTTGAGAGGGGGGCAGATGAGGGCCCGTGCGCGATTGAGGCATGTGAGGAGCAGGCCGTGGCGAGGCATGGAAGGCCACGCGTGGCTGCAGGTGGGCGGTTTTTGCGATTGGACTAATTGGTGCTGTCAACTCAGAGATGTGAAACAGTGATACTACAGCAATAGAGCGTCAACACACGACACGTCCGCGCCGCCGCCGCTGCTGCTGCAAATCCTGGTCACCAAACTTCCTGTGTTCATACCCTCGTGGCGCACACACCTCCTCCTGCGCGGCCAGCCTGGCGGACAGTTCGTCCCTCTCATGGCGCAGCTGCTCCACCTCCAGCTGCTGCGCGGCTAGCTGCGCGGCCTGGCGCACCAGCTGCCCCTCGCGCGCCTCGACCGCCTGGCGGAGGCCGCTGGGGTCCGACGCCGGGCGCTGGCGCTGCTGCTGCTGCTGCTGCTGTCGCGGAGAGCCTGACTGCTGCTCCTCGCGCTGCTGGTGTTGCTGCTGTCCCAGCGGGGGCCCGCATGGCTGCTGTCCCTGCGCCTGCAAGCCGTGCTGCAGATTGCCTGACTCCACATGCAATCTCTCAAGCGCCGCCGCTGCCGCCGGAGCAAAGCCAGGTGACTCCTGCGCAGCAGATGCAACCGCTTGGCTGCTGCCCGACCCCTCAGCCAATCCATGCCAGTCACTGACTGCTTGCTCGTCAGTGGGCTGCTGATGCTGCTGCTGCCGCGCCTGCTGATGCTGCTGCTTGCGCTGATCCTGCATACACTGATGGTGCAACCCCTCTGGCTGCTGCTTAGCTGGCGTTTGCTGTCGCTCCCCCAGCTGGTGGCCGTCATGCGAAGAGCCAGCCGCAACCTCACCAGGCCCTGCTGCAACGGGAAGCTGCTGCTGCTGCTGCTCCTGCTCCTGCAGCTCCTCCTGCTGCTCCGGCGGTGGGGGCGGCCCCGCACCAGCCGTGCCATCAGCTGGCATGATCCTTGCCTGCGGCGCATCTGCGATCGCAAACAGGCTGGCCGGCAAGCCAGCGGGTTCCGCATGGACCCGGTTGATGCCCCCAGCTAGCGCGTCTGCCGCTTCCAAGCCTGAAGGCAGCGCCTCGCCGTCGCGCCCCGCTCCGGCGTGCCGTGTTGCTCCAAGCTTTAGTTGCCGTGCTGGCTGCCCTGGCTCTGCGTGACGCCCAACAAACAGCTCGGGATCAAGCTGCTGCTCGTCGCTCTGATGCTGCATCTCCTCGGATGCACCCAGCCCCGCTTGCTGGTGCTGCTGCTGTTGCTGCTCGCCTGCCTGTGGTGGCAGTGTCAGAGCCTCTTGCTGCTGCGGCAGGCCGTTGGCGCCCTTCGCGGGGCTAGCACCATCCAACACCTCTGTTGCGGTCGCGGCTGCTCCTGATCTATCCCCTGCTGCTTCGCGTGCTACTGTGCCACTTCTGGCCATGCTGGCGGCAGCGATTTCCACGGCAGCAGTGTCACCCAAAGCGTAGTCTTTGCTGAGAAACTTGCTGTTGAAAATCTCCGCGTCCATCGGCTGCTGCGCCTTCTGCTGCTCCTGCTCCTGCTCCTGCTGCTGCTGCTGCTGTTTGCTGGCTGCCAATGGCGCCGGCGGTAGCGGAGCGTCCCGATGCGGGGATGAGAGCCCGATGCTCTCTGCCGGGCTGCCAAGGCCACCTGCAGCAGCTGAGCCATCCGCCATGTCGGACGGCTTCCTGATGATCTTCCTCACAAGCTTTTTCTTGACCAGTTTCTTTCCAGGGGCGGCCGAGCCACTTTCGCCTGCGCCGCTGCCAAGGGGGTCGATGCTGCCCGCTGATGCGTCAGAGGCGGCCAATACAGAGGCTGGTGCCAATGGCTGCTGCGGCTGCGGCTGCTGCTGCTGCTGCTGCTGCTGCTCGGGCATGGGTGACGAGCTGAACATGGCAGCCCAGCCGGTCGACAGCGCGTCAGTGGCAGACGCCAGTGCATCCGTAGTGCCGGAGACCCCCTGCATCGCCCATTCGCAGGGACGGGGATCACAGTGTGTAATGAGTGGCGCCGCCGCCCCTGAGACTCACATATGTGGCGATGAAAACAAAGGCCCAGCAGGACATGCGTGAGGATCAGGTCTGGTCGGTGCGCCTCACCTGCACATGCTGAGTTGATGCACTCGCTGCTGCTGCGATGTTCGGACGGAAAGCGGCACGGTGGTGCAGAGAAGGACGAAAGTTGAGAAAACCAAGCATTCACATAAGTACAGGTTGCACTCTTCCTTCCATTGGCGTCCCGTTTGACGCTGCACGACCTCACCTGGCTCAACGATCTTGGTGCCACCGTCACCTCCCGTGCCGTCAAGGTTCAGGGCACGGTCCAATCTCTCCGCCTCGGCTTTTGCCTTCGATACAACCTCGCCAAGCCAGGGACTATCGACGGCCTCCCGGGCTTTCTGCAGGCCCTCTCCTAGGGTAGCCCCCAGCTTCCCCAGGTCCGAGAGATCGAATCCCCCCGACCACATGGCTAAAATCAGCGCCACAAGTGCATGGCGATCTGCTGTGTTGGGCTTTGCTCGTCGTGCAGACCTTGGGTGTGAGCACGGTGAACCGTATAAGTAGAATTCAGACGAGGTGTTTGAGACATCCAACGGAGTCTACATGCAGGCTGTCTGTTCTCTAGGGGTGACGCTTGTGTCACCAGTCTAGTGCCCCGCCCCATGGCACACCCCTCGCCTACAGAGGCCCCCCGTCAGGTGACGCGGACACAATTGCATGCAGCACATTGCGCACGTCAGGTGGTAACAGGACACATGGTTTACATGCAAGAAGCTCAGAGGGTACAAGAGGACCCGCCCTGCTCACAGCAACTGCACAGCAGCCGCTCAGTGAGCAAGGCAGTGACAGGTACAGGCAGAGCATGCGCACGATAGCAGCTGCTACGAATGGAGCTCCGTGAAAAGTTTGCTAGGGCTTTAGAGAATATGACCATAAGCAGGGTGTGCTGGCCATGGTGCTACATAAGCGCAGCACATCCCGTTGTCAGCCGACCTCAGGGTGCCTTCTGGCTGTAGAAGGGAGGGCTACGCGAGTCAGGCGCGTGTATGTGTCAGTAGGTATGATAAGATATGACAAATCATGAGGTGTTTATATTGTTTGCTACGCATAGCTTCAGAGTCAGGGTCTCAGGAGCGTGGGTCAAAATTTGGGCGTACCGCCCAAGGAGAAACAGCAGCTCAAGGCGATGTGATGGGCAAGCAGTTCAAAGCAGGTAGTGACATGGCAGCCTAGCGATCTTCTGATGACGGAAAAGGCACACGCAATGTCTTCCTCACCACGCTCGGCGGGCAAGTCCGTGACATAGCATCAGGTGCGCAAGGCGGGCTAATCGTGCGCATGCGTGGCGCTCATGCCCAAAATGTATATCAGAGTTGTCCTAGTTCCAAAATTGGACATCTCAGCGGCCGTTGTGGCCGCCCTGAACCAGTTCCTGCAGATGGCGAGCGCCGCAGCACCTGGGGGTGCTGTGCTGTGCATGTGACAGAGGTGCCCAGGGAGGTGCTCCAACATGTATACGACCTGGAGGGTCATCCGTGCAATAAAATTGGGCACTGGCCCGGTTGTGACATCGTTTTGGGTGCTGGCAGGGCAGTGGCGGCACCACAAAAGACGGCAACGCTTGCCGGCCCTGGCCGCCCGTCCAGCCAAGGGCTCCGCACGGCAAGCAGCCGTGCGCACTCCATGCGGCTCACACCGCAGGCGCCTTCAGCGCCGAAATATCCCCGGCCGCGGCCGCCGCGGTGCGCGCGAGGCTGACAACGCCTGGGTAGATGCGCGCCGGCGTGTCGATGCCCAGCTCGTAATCCAGGTGGCCGTAATCAGGCTCAGCGTGGTGGTGCGCCAGCACGCCGGGCGCCAGGGCGGCCTTGAGCAGCGCCACGTCAGCAGGCGGCGAGATCGCGTCGCGGTCGCCTTCGCACAGCGGTCACCGGGGATGCGGCGGGGCGGCAGCGTTGGGCAGGCGTGGTGATATATGCTGGTTGCTGCATCGCATGCCCCGATTGAAATGCAGGATAGTGGGCAGCACAACATGCAGGCCACTGAGAGGTGCTGGGTTGCTGCGTGCAGCCACGGTTCAAGCTGCAATTTCTGGTGCAACAGCGCCCCTCACCTGTGAACAGCGCGAGTGGTGTGGTGATGGCGCTGAGGTTGTACCCAGGCGGTCGGTCCGCCCCATAGACGAGGCGGTTGCAGGCACCATCGCGCGAGCAGTCTGAGCCAAAATCGTAGCGCAGCAGCTCCGAGGCGCTGCCGCGTCGAACGGCCTGGAGGTGCGGGGCGCCAGGAGGCAATGGAGGGGGGCAGGGAGTTGTGGGGGCAGGGATATGGGTGCATGCGGTTCTCAAGGCTTTTCGGGTCACCAGAGGGCACAGCTAAGACCGCGCCGCACCCACGGACTCAGACTCACACGGCACATTGGTTTGCGGCCCCTCGCACAAGTGTGGGCTGCACAAAACAAATACAGCCGATAAGGGTGGGCGCCCTCTTGCTCCCCATGGGCGCCTACTCACCTGCGACCACAGTGCCATGTTCATCACGCTCGTCCCCACCGGCAGGTGCCCCATCACCAGCTCAATAATTTCTGGCGCCAGGTTCCCGCGCGGGTTGGCCCCGCACAGGCTTGTCAGGTACCGCTCGCACAGGCCCGGCAGCAGGCGGCAGCCGCGCATCGAGCGCGCCGAGAAGCGCGGGCTGTACGCGCCCCACTCGCCCCAGCCTGCGGCTAGGAGGCGCTCGTCGAGCCGCGCCTTGACAGAGAGCACGAAGGGCAGGCTCGTCATGTGGCGCGTGAACGCGACCGGCGCCATCAGGACGGCCAGCGAGATGCGGCGCGCGAGGGCCGGCTGGCTGGCCAGGGCGGCCAGGCCGATCATCGAGCCCTGCGGAAACGAGCAGGGAGCGGGCGTGCTTGGTGCGTCTGCCATGACGCCTGACCCACGCTTGCGAGCAAGCCTCAATACCCTTTGAGCATTTTTTCTAGTGCCCGCACTAAACACCCCATACAAGCATGCACCCATCAGACAAAACTAACACACGCACACGCAAACACTCACACACCCATCCATCAGCCCACACATCCACCCACCAATCCGCCCACCCACGCACCCATCCACCCACCCACTCACCCACCCACGCATGCACCTATGCACGCACACGTGCGTCACACCGCCGCCCCCACTGCACCTGCGAGTACCCAAAGTACACGACGCGCTGCTGCCCCGTGACGTCTGCCACGTGTCCGACCATGGCCGGCACGTCGTAATCCGCCATGTCAGACCAAGTGAATCGCCAGAAGGCCGCGTCAACGTCAGGGTCCAATGAGGTGTGGTTGCGGCTGTAGCGGTTGCCTGGGGTTTTGCGCGTGCACGAAACGCGCGGATGGGGGTGTTCGTGCAAATCCCCATCAGAAGGTCGCGAGCACATCAGCCATGATGCAAGACCCTGAAATATCCCCTCCGTTGTGATGACAACTTGACCATCCACAGCCCTGCCGCACACGTAGCTATCCTAGCACCAAAATTGCCTTCACAACCTGTGCTCACCCCTTGAGTTGGCCAGCCACACGTCAAAACCTGCATCCGCCAGCTGCAAGGCCAGCGCACGCCCAGGGCCCAGCAGCAGCCAGCCCGCGCTGGAGTCCATCAACGCGTGCTGCATGAAAGCCACAGGCCGCGGCGCCAGGCCCACGCGCGAGCCGTCCCGCTTGTGCGTCTGCCGGCAGTGGTGGCGCGCCTGCCGGACGTCGGCCGGGCAGGTGACACCGCCGGTGACGGTGGCGTTTTCCGCTGCGCTGGCTGCGCACGCTGCGTCGGCCGGCGGACGGGCAACCAGGCTCATTGCGGCAGCCGAGCTTGCAGCGCCGTTGGGGAGTCCGTGTGGGATGCGGAACATGCGGAGGATGTATCCGTCCGCTGTGGTCACGAAATGCTCCTCCAGGGGGTATGCGCCGGCCAGGGCTACTCAGGGGATGGACACGGCAGCGTGCAGTACACGTTGCGCGATGGGTGCAGTTTGGCGCATACTGGTGTGCGATGCTGTTTGCGTGTACTCTGGCGCAGCTCAGTCAAGCACCAAAGAGGCGGCGTCGTGATGCAAAGCGTGCGGCGCCACAGCGGACCCTGAGCACGCTCCACAGCATCGCACCCGCCATGGGTGCGACGAGGTCCTGCTGTCCGGGCCTAACATCGCTGCCATCGGGCTCCTGGGGCCTGAGCAATCCAATGAGCAGGTGCGCCAGCAGCGCATAGGTAACAAGGGCGTACACGGTCTTGCTCCAGCGCCCGTGGCCGGGCCGCCCGACGACTGCAGTCGCAGTCATCGGTCCTGCACGCATGGCAGAGGGGATGCAGCATGTCTACACCGCACGCGAGGAGAGTGCGCGATAGTGTTACCATATCAAAGGGCAGCTGCAAGAGCCGCAGCGTGCGTTTGCAGCGGGGTGACAAAGCCCACCTTGTGCCAACCCCAGCCCCCAGTATGTATGTCAGGCAACGCGGATGAATGCGAGACACGATAAGCCTCTGCCTGGCTCAACAAGCCCCCAAATCCTAGCGGCCCCGATCTGAGAGTCGAAGATGGCGCGCTGAGCCAGCGAGCATTGCACGCGGCTGGCTGAAGAAACACGTTGCACCACAAGCCAGAGGTTCTTTCTATAATTCCTCGTCTCAACCGGGTGCGCTTTGCTTGCAGGAGACTGCCCTGCCAACACAGCTGAGCTTGCGCAGTGGTGCAGCAATGCAGTGACGCCAGACGAGCACTGGACGGCAGCGTCCATGAAGCAGCCCTGGAGGCAGGGGGCCATGGAGGCTTGAAATGGCACAAAGCAACAGCAAGGGTTGTTTTTGTGGCGGCAACAGCAACCAGGTCCGGTCAGCATTTGCTGGTCAAGCCATGGTCAAACAGGATCACTTGCCAACAGTCACGACCACAGCATGGGAACACAAGTGAAAAGTACAGTTTTCGTCACATTCTATGGCATGTGCAGATGATTTCAGCCCCCTGGCTAATGCTGCAACGAGCTGCATCGCATCCGGGAGCAATGATTGTGTGCACTACACACTCGTATGAGTCCCTTGCAATGAGCCTTCTGACACCAGTGGCGGCCGTGTGCACCTGCTGTCACTGTGTGCAGGGAAGCCAATGCTTACTGAGTCCAAGTAGGAGGCCTCGCCTGAGGCTGGGCGTTCCCACTCCAGCTCGCGCTCGCCGCTTGAAAGCCCGTTGCAATTCCAAATTTACAGCAGGGGCGTTGTGCTGCGTATGCTGCTCTCGGGGCCTCTTGCGCCTGGTATCAGGCCGCTTTGCAAACGCTGAACACTAGAGCAGCCGCCCTTGACAGCTGTGTAAGCCAGCGCTGATCTGGGAGTAACTTAACAGCGGGAGCTGGTTGGCAGATACAGACAACAAATTTCAACACAAAGGTGAGATCCGAATATGAAGAGAGGGCGCGCGATCACGGTGCTGAAAGATGTCGGCGAGGCGCCAGCGTGGGACCTTCCTCGTCAGAGAGCATTGTGATCGTTATAACATTTTTGTTCAACCGCGCTTCAAAGGCCTTGTGCCTCCAGCTGCGGGTCCTGAAGGCTGCCACCCGCCGCGCTCGCAAACCGCGCGTCAGCACACATGTTTGCCTGCTGAACGGTTGTTTGTGTGTATAATGTGCCCTTAGTGTGTAGCGCTTTAGTGGGAGGCGCGTGGATCGCTGTTGCGCGGCTGCCGTCTTTGCAACCCGGTGTGCAGGGTGCTCCAGGAAGCAGCAGTGCGACAGTTCACAGCCAGCGGTTGCTTGTGCCCTTGAGCTGGGCTATTGTGCATGCAAATCCCTACACAAGAAATTGGCACTCAGACACAACCCTTCATCGCCGCTTCGCAGAGGGCGTGGTCGGCACGGCTCTGCTGCCAGGCGCGAAACTTGGCCGTCAGTGACAGCTGCCCCCGGTTTCCCCACCCTTCCGGACGCCCCCCCCCCCCCACCGGGCGCCGGGCAGCCAGCAGCGAGCAGCCCCACGCCCACCATGGCCGCCGCAGGGGCCCCCTCGATCGAGGTCACGCGGCTGCTGCTGCACGCGCAGGACCCAGACCCAGGGGTGCGCGGCCAAGCGGAGCAGCAGATCCAATACTTCCAGGAGCAGAACTACGCCGGCTTCCTGGGCAGCCTCGCCTATGAGCTGGCCAACGCAGAGAAGCCGCCGGAGAGCCGGCGGCTGGCCGGCATCGTCCTCAAGAACAACCTCGATGCCAAAGACGACGCCCGCAAGGCGGCGCTCGTTTCGCGCTGGGAGGCCGTCGAGCCGCCGCTGCGAGCGAGCATCCGCGGCGCGCTGCTGCAGGCGCTCGCGATGGAGCCGCAGGAGGTCAGGGGCACAGTGGCGCTGGTGGTCGCCAAGGTCGCGGCCATCGAGCTGCCGCGCGGCGGCTGGGGCGAGCTCGTGCCGGCGCTCATGGCCAATATGAGCGCGTCGCCGCCGGACCACGGCGTTCGGCAGGCGACGCTGCAGGCGCTCGGGTATGTGTGCGAGGAGATGGGGTCGCTGAAGGACGACGTGCTCAGCGCGGAGCAGATCAACATGGTGCTCACTGCGGTGGTGTCGGGCATGCGGCCGGAGGAGCCGAGCGTCGAGACGCGGCTGGCGGCGGTGGAGGCGCTGCAGAACGCGATCGAGTTTGCGGACCACAACTTTGGCAATGAGAGCGAGCGCAACTACATCATGCAGGTGCGCAAATGGAGCACGCGCGTGGGCACGGGCGCGGTTGGGGTCGAGGGGCCGGGATAACACTGAGGGGCGGGGGCGGTTGAGCACAGATTTTTAGCCGCGGACGAGCAATGTTGCTGCTTAGGTGGATGTGTAAATGGGGTGTACACAACACTCCCTTCTTCACGCCGCACCCGAGCTGCGAGCTGGTCTTGCCGGCGGCCCCAAACACTAGCATGCCCGCCTGCTCTTGCAAACCCCCAGGTTGTGTGCCAGGGCACCGTGGCCGGCGACGCGCGCATCCGCGTGCAGTCTTTCGCGTGCCTCCACGAGATCGCCGCCAATTACTACGTCAGGCTGCCGCCCTACATGCAGGTGCGGCGCTGTGCTGCTGCGCGCCAGCGCTGCCGGGCTATTCGAGCGCCCACGCACGTGCCACCCGGCAGCCGTCCCCCCTCGCCTCAGCATCCCAGAGCCCCCTAGATCTGCCCTGCGCCTGCTGCACAGCCGCCCGGCTCGCGAGTCCTGCCACCCGCCCCAGCGCTCTGTTTTGACCCTGCTGCCGCCCTCTCTTACTCTCAAATACATCAATACCGCAGGAGATCTTCAACTTGACGGTGAAGGCCATCCGCGAGGACGAGGAGGACGTTGCGCTGCAGGCTGTTGAGTTCTGGTCCACGCTGTGCGACTACGAGCTGGAGCTGCTGGAGGAGGAGGGCGAGGACACGGAGGAGGTGCGCGCGCACACGGGCGTGCGTGTGTGTGTGTGTGTGTGTGAGTGTGTGCGTGAGGGAGCATGTATGTACCTTTTCCGCACAGGAGTGGTGTACATGCGTGCGCATGTGCGCGTTTTGGTCTGAGATCAATGAATGAAGGAGCACGGATCTGTTGGGACGAGCAGCAGAATGAGATGGTTCACGTGTGTACATGTGTGTGCGCGCGACTTAGAGGAGGCGCTTGCGCTCCTTGAGGCGTGGATGAGCGGGGAAGCGGCAGCAGTGGGGGACCGGAGGGGCCACGCGTCCGCGTGGTGCGGGTTGGCGGAGGGCTGCTGAGCGGATGGGACAGGAGGTGGGAGAGAGCAGCGCGCGGCCCCAAGGCATTCGGCGGCCGCCCTAGCAGCCGCACAATTGGCAGGCAAGCGCGCAACGGAACACACACACACACACACACACACACACACACACACACAAACACACACGCACACACACCTCAGGCCCCTCGCCCTCATTCGCTGACCCCGCCTTTGCCCCCTCGCGCCCGCCGCGCGCCCCGGC
Source organism: Monoraphidium neglectum (assembly GCF_000611645.1). Classification (NCBI taxonomy): domain Eukaryota; kingdom Viridiplantae; phylum Chlorophyta; class Chlorophyceae; order Sphaeropleales; family Selenastraceae; genus Monoraphidium; species Monoraphidium neglectum. Next base: position 12,880 of record NW_014012143.1, read on the forward strand.
CGCTCAGCAGAGCCACAACTTCATCAAGGCCGCGACGCCCCACCTGGTGCCGGTGCTGCTGGAGCAGCTAGTCAAGCAGGAGGAGGGCCAGGAGCAGGACGAGAGCACCTGGAACCTCGCCATGAGCGCGGGCACGTGCCTCGGCCTCGTCGCGCGCGTCGCGGGCAACGACGTCGTGCCGGTGGTGCGCTCCGAGGGACTGCCTGTCAGAGGACACACTTCCCTGTTTTTGCCCCCCCGGCGGCTTGGCCAGATCTCGTCCGGCTAGGAAGATTCGCACGCCCGGGGTTGCGCTGGAAGCGCGGCGGGGAGGGAGACAGGAGGGAAGGGGGCGGCCTGGCCCCGATGACCTCCCGTTGCTGCGGCGGCAGGCGCAACCCTGTGGCTTGTGTTATGCGAGGCCGTCGCAGGGCCCTCTCACTGTGAAAGGATCCAGTCACATCAATCTGTTCCGGCGTGCCATGCACTCAGCGCGTCCCGGCGCTCCACCTCGACACGCCGCGATCGCCACAGGTCATGCCATTTGTGACGACCCACATCGCCAAGGCTGGCGGCCCCGACGACTGGCGGTGGCGCGAGGCGTCGACGTTTGCGTTTGGGTCGATCGTGGAGGGGCCGTCGGCGGACAGCCTGGTGCAGCTGGTGCAGCAGGCCATGCCATTCCTGCTGCAGGTGAGTGTGTGTGAGTGTGTGTGATGGAGGGGGTTTCTCGATTTTCAGTAGACATTGAACCACGAACGCGACCTCAACGAGCAGGGATCACGCGCCGGCGGCCACGCGGCGCGCCCGGGCGCGCGACCGACGCGCCGCAGCCCCCGCTTCGCTGCTATTATGTGTGGCCCGCCTGCTCACCCCCTCCTCCCCACCCCCTTGAATAGCCCCCAACCTCCTCGTCCTCCAACCCC
>NW_014012142.1:0-12590 GCF_000611645.1 Monoraphidium neglectum
GCGTTGCGGTTGGTGGACGGGAAAGGGGCCAGGGGACCACAGAGGTGAGCAAAACCGTCAAGAAGGCACAGGGACACACAGCGACCGGAGGCGGAGGTTGCACGAGATTGGCTTGGTCTGGAGGTTCGCAGAGATGTGCGCAGGCATTCGAGGCTCCCAAAAAAGCCGTGTGCGGGGCGCACAAACCTGCAATTCCGTACAATTCCCCCAAAAGAAACACGGCTGCCGAGACCATTGTGCTTCCACCAAACTTTCGCCGCGTGGCGGCGCCGCCATCACCGCGCCCCACCTGATGGCCCCCAGTGCTGCGGCCTGCAGCTCCCCCCTCCAGGGCCTGTCCCCCCCGTCCTTGCGGTAGATCCACGACACCTTGACCGCGCGGTAGCCAGCACCTGGGGAGGGTTGAGGGGGGGGGAGGGGTGGGGTGGGGGTCGGGATGAGGTGGTGGAGAGGGTGGTCGGGGTGTGAAGGTGGGGGTGGTGGGGGTGGTGCATGGGATTGTGGAGGTCCAATGGCCCTTGGTCAGGGCAGAAGGCAGGGGTGGACAGCAGCCCTGATGGCTCCCAGGGGAGCAGCCAGATGGCGGCGGGCCAAGGAGGGGGGGCTAGAGGGGGGCAGGCATCCAAAATTGCAGGAAGGCGAGGCCAAGGGAAGGTGTGGTACAATGCTGCTCGCCAAAAAAGGTAAAAAACAAAGAAACACAGCCCCCAAGCTCCTCGCCCTCTCACCGGGTGCCACTGGTCCGTGCACTATGCGTCCCGCTGCGGGGTGCTCAGGCACCTGAATGACCGCCTCCTCCGCCACACGCGCTGGCGGGCGGGGGCCGGGTGGGAGAGGGAGGGCGGGGTGGAACAGTCAGGCACCCAAGAGAGTCGGGGGGAAGCCTGCTGCCGGGTTGTTGGTCTATAAGAAAGCAGAAACGAAGTGTTGGGGCAAGCGCGGAACGCCGTGACTGCTCGCAGTGTCCCCAGACCCACATCGCACCTGCACCCGGCCGCCCCTGCTGCTGCTGCTGCCCCGGCCCCGCGGCCAGCCCCCCGAGCCCTGAAACGTCCAGGGGCTTTGCGTCCGGGTGCACGTTAGTGATGAGGGACAGCATGAACACCTGCTCGCGCGGCAGCTTCCCACCAGACCTGGGTTCGTTTGTGTTAAGAGTGGGGATGAGGTTGAGGGACGAGACCAGGGCAGGCGAGAGAGGACGACGGGACGGCATGCAGCCTCCTGACTGCGGGGTCCTGGTGTGTCCTCATGTGGGCCACTTGACTAGCCTCATGTACCGTCTCGGCTCAATCTTCCAACACACGAACCTCCCTTGCGCCCCCAAAACCCGAGGCAGCCCGGATGTTTGCCCCCCGCCCTGGTGCTCACTGTGCCTCTGGCGAGAAGGCAAACCTGTCCGTAGGCAGCAGCAGCGCCACCTTGCCGCCCTTGCTGCACCAGGGCAGGCGGAAGTGGCGGTTCTTAGTGTACACGCCGCGGTCCACGACACACACGCGCGCCTCACCACCACCACCACCATTCACACCGCCGACGCCGCCGTGAGGGGCCGGCTTGCGCACGTAGAGGCGTTCCAGGGCCTCGGGCCTCCCCAGCAGCGACGCCACGAACGCGCCCGCGGCGATGTTGTCGGCAAAGGCGTAGCCGGGGGCGCGGATGATGAGGTGGCGGCTGAATTTCTCGGGGGTGGTGCTGTCCAGCTCAACAACCCACTGCGGAACGGTGGGAGTGGGTCCAGGCAGACACGCGGGCACATAGGGGTTGCGGGTGAAAACTGAGAAAGGTCCACGATACGGCAGAGGCCGACTGGTTGCCTTGATGGAGGGAATGGCAAAGCCCTAGAATCAAGACGCATGGGTCCAAGGGTGCGCGAGCGCCACCGCGCGGAGAGCCAACATGGGCCCGTTGCAAAGCTCCACGCCTGCACCGACACAAGCCAACAACTGCTGCGGCCCTGCGACTGCAGCGCGCACTGGCGCCGGCGCCCCCGCCCTCACCTCTGGCTGTAGCTTGAGGCCCCAGCGCGCGTCGTACTCTTGCCGCACCATCTTGACCAGCACAGACACCAGCAGCTCGCCACGCACGTCAGGGTTGGCGCGCCTTGACACAGATGAATGTGATGTTTGAAGGCAAATGTGAGTGGGGGAGGAGGGCAGCATACCACTGGAGCCCGGCCAGGGGGGGTCTTGGTGCTGTTGCAAGTGTTGACGCTGCAGCACTTGTGTGGAGTACTACGCTGCGCATGCCCCAGCGAGCCTCTGGCAGGAGTAACCCTCGCTGTCCTGGCCTTCAAGAACGCTGTCCCGGCCCGCCATACGACAAACAGGCACTGGCGGACTCCTCCTCTCTCCCTGAATGACCGTGGAAAGCGGTCAAATGCGGTGCAGCACAGCAGCACGCCGTCACCACTTAGCACCTGCCCCCACCAACCCCCGCCCACCACCTGCAGAACTCGATGTCAAAGTAGAGGTGGCAGGGCCGCCTCTCCCAGATGATCTCGTACAGATAGCGCTCGTGGGGCGGCTTGCCCCGCAGGCGCAGCCACAAGGACTGGGGGAGCGCAGGGCGGAGAGGAAATCAGCGATGCAGCAGGCGCCAAGGCGCATTGAGGTGGTCATTCGGGGATCACATGCTTTTGGCCATCGCAGGATACGAACAATGTGACTGCCTGCTCAGAAGAATAGAACATTCTCGTGCACTGATTTGGCACACATGATTCCCACCTGGTAGGAAGCTGCCAGGAACTTGCGTGTGTATATGCCACTGAAGTTCTTGTACTCCTCTGTGAACATGCGCACCCAGGTGTCCCGCACAAACGCCGGCCGCACAGTGACGTCACCATCCGCGCCACCCTGCCGTGTGTCATGGCCCTCCGCTGCCACAGCCTGCTGCTGCTCCTGATGCTGTCGCTGTTGCTGGGCCGCATGCCCGCCGCTGCGCTGCTCTTCCGGCAGCAGCGCAGCCATGTGGTGCTGCAGAGTGGCCAGACGCTCGCCAAAGCTCCTGAAATTGATGCCCTTCGTGGCTGCCTGCGCGGCGTTCAGTGCGCCAGCATGGGGATCGAGAGTCAGCCATTGCTTGCCACACACTACAGATCGACACTTACGACCCATGGGATGGCCCAAACATCCGCCGCAGTTGCAGGGGCCAAGGAGTGCAGCAGCGCCAGCTAATACGTTGCGGGCAATGCGCCCCCCCCCCCCCCCCCACCGCACCTGCAGCTGCCGCACGCGCTCCGGCCCAGCAGCATTGCACCACTCTGCATACTGGATGGCTTCCTTTTGGAAGGGGAAGCTCTCACACACTTCAGGCCCCAGGTCGAAGAAGGTGGGGTCGGCCGCTTCAGGGGGCAGATGCAGCGGCGCCCGTGCCTGCGACACCTGGGAGTCTGAGGGAGCAGGCTGCTGCTCCTGCTGCTCCTGCTGCTCCTGCTGCTGCTGCTGCTGCTGCTGCTGCTGCTGGTGGTCCTCTTCCTGCTGCTGCTGCTGCTGCTGCTGCTGCTGCTGCACGCGCGTTGGCGGAGGCAAGGGGCCAGCGCCAATGGCACTGCCGTGACTGCCAGCGGGCGCCCCCAATGACACACCTCCCGCAGCCACAGCCGCTGCAGCCGCTCGGGTGACGCGCACAGGCGACAACGCCTGTGGCGCAGGTTGCGGCCCCTGGCAGAGGCGCTCTGTCTCGCGCTGCAGGCGTTCCACCCTCTCCAGCACCTCTGTGGCGGTCAGGAAGCCGATGCTGGGCATGCTGCCACCGCCAGGGGACCCCACCGGCTCATCTGGCTGAGAGGGCACGGACTCTTGGGAGCGCAGGCCGGCGCCGCGCTGTCGGTGTCCCGCATGGCGACGGGGCCGCTCTTCTTGCTGCTGCCCCTGCTGCTGCGCCTGCTGTTGCTGCTGCTGTTTCTGCTGCTGCTGTTGCTGCTGCTGTTGCTGTTGCTGTTGCTGTTGCTGCTGCTGTTGCTGCCGCTGTTGCTGCTGCTGCTGCTGCTGCTGCTGCTGCTGCTGCTGCTGCTGCTGCTGCTGTGCCTCCTCCTGCTGCTGCTGCTGCTGCTGCTGCTGCTCTATGACTGATGACGACTTTTCCCCGCCAGTGCGCTGTGCCGTTGCCGCCACCGCCTGCTGCTTTCTGAGCTCTGCAGCCTGCTCCGACCGCTGGCTGAGCACCCGCGCCTGCCGTGTGCCTGGCACCGGTGCAGCCTGCTGCTGGCGTCCCTGCGCCAGGGGGCTGCCGCCGTCCCCGTCCTGCTGCCCTTGCTGCCTGCGGCTCAGCTCCTGCTCGTCACCAGACTCAGCGCGGGCATCCGCTCCCACCACCATTGCTGCAGCGCCACCCTCGCCAGCTGCGCCAGCCTCCCCGCGCTGCTTCCAATTGCTGCTGCGCCCCCGACCGCCAGCGCCCGCCTCCGCGGTGCCCGCCGCCGGCGCCGGTGCTGCTTCTGCCGGGAACGGCTGCCGCACCCGTGGCCGCTCGCGGGCTCCGTCTTGCTCACTGCCACTGCCACCGGCGCGAGCCCTCGCCGCGCCTGTCACGGCCGCTGTGGCCGCGGCGCCGCCGTCTGGCGTGATGGCCATGGGGCTGTACACCGGCCCCGGGCTGAGGCCAGGGCTGGTGGATATGCTCATGGGGGAGCCGCCTGCACCACCCGCACCTCCCGCCTGCGCAACGCCGCCACGCAGCACGGCTGCATGGGGCCCGTGTGGCGTCGCGGCGGCGGCGGGGGAATACGCCGCGGCAGGAGGCGCCGAGGCAAAGCGGAGGCGCTGGGGCGTCTTTGTCGTCTCGGCCGCGCCCTGCTCAGCCTGCTGCTGCTGCTGCTGCTGCTGCTGCGTGCCACCCTTGATGACCTGCACGGGGGACCCAAAACCCTCTGGCTGCCGCTGGTGGCCCTCAAGCGCTGCTACGTCCTGCGCCACAGCAGGCGCATTAGCCAGCCCCGGTTGCCTCGGTGGGGACGGCGCGGCGTGCTGCGGGCCCTGGGCCTGCATGTGGCCCTGCACATGACTCACAGGCTGCTGCTGCCTCGGCGCAATCGCGGCATCAGGCACGGCCGTGGGCTCGTGTGCGCCGCTGGCCCCCTCCTGCAGGATGCTGGTCACGTCCACAGGCCCCAGCTGCCGGATCTGCGCCAGCCCCTCGCGCAGGCTGGAGCGCAGCCAGTTGCAGTAGCGGGACACCGCCACAGGCAGGGGCACCTCGGGGGCTGCCCCGCCCTCATCCTCGCCCTCGACCGCCTCCTGATCTTCCCCCCGTCGGCCTTCCTTTTGCTGCTGCGAAGCCCTGACCACTGCCGACCGTGCGCTCGCCCTCGCCAGCTCGACTTTCGCATCCGCTCGCCCCATGTGCCTGGTTGCGGCGCGGTTGCTGCCGCGCGGGCCTTGCAGCTGCTCGGGGGACGCCAGGGCCGTCGGGCCCGAGGGGGAGACCATCTCAACGTCGCTGTCGCTGTCCCTGGTGCCGTCTGCGGCGCCGCCCCTGGCGACTAGCTGCTGCCGGGTGCGCATTTGCCCACGCTGCCCCTGCCGCTTCTGCTGCTGCCCCTGAGGCTTGGCGTGTGCGTCCTGCGACGCATGCCGCTGTGCCTGGCGCTGTGGCAACTGGTGTGGTGGCTGCTGCAGCTGCGGTCGCTGCCGTGGTGGCAGCGGGCCTGGGGGTGTGTCGGCCGTCAGGTCGATGAGGGGGGTCCCTGCCACACCCGTCGAGCCGCCAGGCGATAAGTCGTCATCGCTGTCGCCGTCGCTGCTCCCGGTGCTGTCTGCGGTCAGGAATGTCGACGTGTCGGTGCTGGCAACATCCTGGGCGCCATCCGGCTGACGCTTCTGTTGGTGTTGCTGCTGCTGCGGCGGGTGCTGGCGGTGGCGCGGCTGCAGGGCGCCGCGACGTGCGCCTGGCGTGTTGCCCTCGGTCTGCAGTGTCGCCGCAGCGGTGGCGGTCGCGGCGCTGGCGTCAGGCTGCCGCTGGCCATCGCCTGTCGAGGTCTCTCCGCCGTGCAGGACCCACGCCAGCCGGCCGTACTTGGGCGGCTCAGGGGCCTCCACCTCTCGCGCGCGCTTCGTGGGCCGCTGTCCTCCAACAGCGGCAGCAGCAGCGGCGGCAGCGTGCTGAGCGTGCTGCGCGCCCCGCGGCTGCGCCTGGGCCTCACCAACGCGGTCCGAGCGTACTGCGGCAGCCCCGCGCCTGGCCGTGCGGCCGGCAGCCTTCTTGGGGGGCATGGACCCCGTGAAGAAGTGCCGCGCGACCGATGCCGCCAAAAGCAGCGAGCTGCACCAGCTGCTTTTCGAGCTTGTGCACCTTTGGCAGAACCCTATTATGATTCAGCACCTGTGTACAATTACATTGATCATATACATGTGTGCTGGAGGTCTCACAGCGCCGGCTAGTGCATCTGGGCTGTCGTTCAGCGCAACAACACCGACTTTGGCCGCGACTGTCTCAGCACGATGACTGTATGATAAGCCTCAGTAACGATGCAATTCAGCGACAATTGTCCGATCAAATTGTTCAAGACACGCCTTCTCACTGAAAAACCACGGGTAGTCACCTCTGAAGATCTCCTGATCTCAGCTCTCAGCAGCTGCGTCCGCGGGCTTCAATCCCGCAGCACTGCCTTCAGCACCGCCTCGAACGCAACTGCGCCATCAGAACGCGTGCGTCTGCTGGTCAGCGTCATCTCCACGCGCTCAAGACTTGATTGCTGCACACGGGCCGCGGTTCTGCTGCTGCGAGCGCTCCAGCACATGCGGTCCGGCGTGGCGCAGCAAGTTCTGTCCCTCTACCGCACCATTCTGAGGGCGGCACGCATCAAGGACCAGGAGACTCGGCGGAGCGTGGCCGCTTACGCCAGGGCAGAATTTGACAGGTGCAGAGTTTCGCGCCAGCAAAGCGCACGAGGCACCGCCGCCACTGCCCTCCTGCCGCCGCCCCCCTTCATGCATCTCAAATTGCGCACGCCGCTAGCCAGATTGATTGTGCCCCACCACAAGATTCCTGTATTGTCCCCTCCCCCTCTCCCGCGCCGCCAAGCCCAGGTCTCGTTCCGTACCCAAGACAAATGTGCAGCAGATTGAGCACCTGCTGAGAAAGGTGCGCGCGCGGCCTGGCAGGGACGCAGCAGTTGGCCGAATCCTGCACAGCCTGCGCGCACCGCTCCTATAACCTTATGCTCAGCATCGCGGCTCGACTGCGTTGACAGCCCCAATACTGACGCCCGACGCCTGACGCCCTTGCAGGGCGAAAGGCAGCTGGCACAACTGCAGGACCCCCATTTCAGCGGGTTCCGTTGGGGCGGACGCGCGGCGCAGTGACGACCGCTGCTGTGACGGCCGCCATTGTGGCTACATTGGCGGCGGTGGCGGCGTGTGCAGCGGCCAGGGGCAGACAAACAGCCCAGGGCCGCTTGTGGCAGGCATGCATGCAGTGGTGTCAACAGGGCCGGTGATGGCTGGTGCAGCGTCCTCTGTGGCAGGTGGCAGGGGATGGTTGTCGGCTGCTGCGATCTGCTGCAGGGCTCCTGGGGAGTGGCGGCCGCATGCGCAGCTGACCACATCCCCAGCAGCAGTGCGACAGTGGCGCGCGCCCGCATGGCAGCCAGCACCACTGCAGCAGCGCCGCCCAAGGCGGCGGCGTGCCGTGCCGGCTCCTCTGGCTGCGGCCGTGGGGGCGCTGCCGCTGCCGCAGCTGCTGCCCGCCTCGGGGCCATGGGGTGTGTGGTGCGGCCTCATCTGCGCCGGAGCCTTTGGGATGTGGGCAGAGGTGAGTCGCCACGCTGAAAACCGGCGACTCAGCGTTGCAGCCGGCCCAGCAGCATGGGCCCTGCGTACTCTCCGCACTGCCGCAAGCACCAAAGTGAGTCTTCTTCTGCTTTGAAACCACCCCAGCGCCTTGTAGTCACACCTCAAACTCATCCCACCCCACCCCCCACCACCAGCTCTCCCGCTCACCTGCCCAGACTCAAGCCTCAACCCCATCATGGCTCATTCCCCCCGCCTTGCCACCGCCGCTCATCAGCGCAACACGCGGATTGGCAAGGAGCTGTCCGGCGCGCTCGTCGCCACCCTGGCTGGCATGGCACTGGCAAACTGCGGCTACCTGCCAGCCCCCGCCTCGGCTGCGCACGCGGGGCCAGCCGAGGTGGGGGCGGTCTTCAAATTCCTCCTGCCCCTGGCCATCCCCATGCTGCTGCTCAGTGCAGACCTGAGGCGCATCATAGGGTGGGCACACGCATGTGCATCGTCGCCCTGGGCCGCGCGTGAGCGGTGGAGCGCGGGGGCTGCTGTGGAGCGCGGGCGTGGCGGGCGGCCGCGTTGTCACTGGGCGTTGGCTGATGACATCGGGCCGCCATGAGCCATTCCCAGGGCCCCAAACCCGCACTGACGCCAGCCCCGCCAAACCGAACCAACCCCTGCCCTCCTCCCCTGACCCTCTCTGCTGGGGGCCCTAGGGAGACGGGCCGCCTGCTGCCTGCGTTCCTGCTGGGGGCGGCCTGCACCGCGGCCGGCTCAGTGCTGGCGATGGCGCTGTTCCCCCTGACGCCCCTGGGGGAGGACGGCTGGCGCATCGCGGCGGCGCTCACGGCACGGCATATAGGTGCGGGCGTGAGTAGCGGGCGCGCGGGTGCTTGGGCGCTGTCGGGTGTGAGGCAAGTCCTGCAGCGTGATGCACCGCACGTCTGAGTGTGTGCGAGTGTGCACTTGCATCTGTATCCCAGTGCCAGGTGCCTCCATGTGCGTTTGTGTGCTTCTGTCTCAATGCGTGCATGCATGCATGCGTGTGTGCGTGCGTGCGTGCGTGCCTGCAGAGGCACCAAGTGGCTTGCGCATGCATCATCATGCAACTGCGCACCCACGCCCTGTTATAGTCAAGCCGCCAGTGATGCTGACAAAAGACTAATAACCTGACTTTTCCGGATGTCATCGCACACATGCTGAGGCTGCAAGGGGCCGCTTGATCATTGTCGGAGGATGCCGCCGCTCGCTGACAGGCGGTGCGGCGTTGGGTTTCCACGTGATCTGGCCTGCAGATGAGACTCGCCCCTCTCATTCCGCCCCCTCGATGTCCCCCCTCCCTGCCCTTGGGTGCTCCCGCCAGGCGGTGCTGTCAACTACATGGCGGTGTCTGAGGCGCTGTCCATCACGCCCTCCACCTTTGGCGCGGGCCTCGCGGCGGACGACCTCATACTCACGCTCTACTTCACGGCCCTCTACTCACTCGCGAAGAACATCCCGCCGGACGCGGGGGACGGCGGCAGCGCCCCGGCGGGGGCCGGCGGTGCTGGGGCTGCGGGGCCTGGGAGCGGTGGCGGGCATGGCGGTGGAGCGGAGCGCGTTATCAACGTGAGCACGTTGTGGGCGCGGGGCAGCTGGTTGGCACTGGCCTGCTTGCAGACTCCCCTGGGTGCTGGTTCGAGGCGCCATGGGGGTGATTGTCCTGTTTGCCAATTGAGCATGTGATGACGCTGGCTGCTGGCAGCCCGGGCCCATGCTGAGGGTAATCCCTTAGATTCTGCAGCCGCCCCTGATCCCCCCCCCCCCCGCCCGCAGGTGCCCCAGGGCATGGCTGCGGTGGCGCTGTCGTCGGTCGTCTGCTACCTGGGGACCCAGCTGGCCACAGCCTGGGCCATGCCCTCGCAGGTGATACAGGGCGGGGTACTGCAGGGTACTGCAGGCGTGTGCACTGCAGGCATGTGCTACTTCTGGGGAGGAGCGGGCCACTGATCTGAAGTCTCTCGCGGCCTGAGGCCGATAGAACACTGTGCAGCACGGTGTGGTCGTGTGGATGAGGGCTGCCCTCATGAAACACAGTGATGCCTCTAGGCGCGCGCAGTAAACCCTTTGCGCCCCCCTCCTCTGCTCCTCCCCGCCTCGGCCCCCTCCCTAGAGCATCACCCTGATAACAGGCATCACTGTGGCCGAAGCAGTCGCGTTCAGCTGGCCTTGGATGACACAGGGAGCTTTGCTGCAGGCGGCGATGGGGTTGGTGAACCGCTTTGTTTGTCGTCTTTTGTGTTTCACATGTCTCGTCATCATCACACCTCAGCATGCCACCCAATTGACACGCTCTTAAACTGCATCCTTGCGCCATGCACATTCGCCCCCCACTCACCCCACCCTCTCACGCCAGGTCTTTTTCGCCGCCGTCGGCGCCTCTGCCAACGTGGGCCTCGTGCTGCGCACCGCCCCCGTGCTCTTCGCCTTCAGCGCCATAGCCCTGGGGGCGCACCTGGCGCTGCTGCTGGGACTGGGCCACCTGGCCGGCTTCTCGCGGCGCGACCTGCTCCTGGCCAGCAACGCAAACATCGGGGGGCCGTCCACGGTCGCGGGTGCGGCGGGCAGGAATAGGGGTGGTTGGGCAGGGGTTGCCGCACGCGGCGCGCCTTGCGCCCGCCTCGTATTGCTTTGGCACTCTTGGCACCGGACTGCTTGTACCCGACGGGTCCCTCCCGTGTTATGGAGCAATTAGGCCCGGCCCGCGCCCCAAAGTCACGGCGACTTGAGTGGGGCCCGCTGTCAGGTGTCGTGGTCACCCTTCCTGCGCGTGTCCTGTCTGACTGGACAACTGGCCAGTCTTCTGGCAAATTGCAACCCCCCACAGCCCAACAAACTTCGCCCGCACCCCACAAACTGCACCCGTCGCCCTCTCATGCTGCCTGGTTGCTGCCGCCCTGCAGGCATGGCTGCGGCCAAGGGGTGGCGTTCGCAGCTCGTGCCGGCCATCCTCACCTCGACCCTGGGCTACGCCCTGGGGACATTCATCGGGATAGGCCTTGGCCACACCGCAATGCGGCCGCTCTGCGTGCTGCGGTGATGCAACTTGGTCCTGCCTAACGTCCCACCACGCTGACTGGCAGGGACGCTGGTGCGTGAACGCCTCCGCTGGTGTGTGATGTAAATCGCAAGCATTGCATCATCACAGTTACGAACACTTGTGTGACGGATGGCGGTATGTGCCTGTCGCCACGCAAAGGCATCCGAGGTCGCATGAGTATCATCATTGCAGCCAATCTTGAACTCTCAGCAGCAGCACCAGCAGTGAGGAGGGGGCATGAGAGGGGGGAGAATGGCTGTGGCGTGCTTGGGCAGTTGCTGGCGCAGAAGCGGTGGATGTTGTTGATGGCGACGCTGCGATATCCCTTTTGCTGCATCATGTGCGCAGGGAAGTTGTGGTGCTGCATGAATGGGTTTTCAGGCACCTGCATTTTTGGGGGCACCAGCCAAGCGAGATGGACGTGCAGGTCAACGCACCAAATTGACCCATCATTTGCTGATTGGAGATCTGCTGGGTGGCTTTCTCTAATTGCCCTATAGCTCACATTGTGCGAGCGTGGTATCAACAGCAGAGCCTGTGGCAAGTGGTCTGTCACTTCCGAGCCTGAGTGCCACGCCACACTTTTCAACACTCACCACCGACCTCCGACACAGCACCCCCATCCTCACAAACGCAGTGCACGGATCCACCCTACTAAACGATTTCAAACCATTGATAGCTTGATCCGCGGTCTATCCGTGGCAGTGCATTCATCAACCAAACGCGGGCTGTGCGCGCCTCAACCAGACGCCTGTTGAAGTTGATTTTGAAATAGTACAGCTACAGTTGTACTAAGCTTTGCGGACGCTGCAGCCACCGCTGGTGGCCTGGCCCAACTTGAAGCGTGCTGCCGCTTCTGCTGCTGCTGCTGCTGCTGCTGCTGCTGCTGCTGCTGCTGCTGCTGCTGCTGCTGCTTCTGCTGGGTGCCTGTTGTTGGGGGTTCTGCCCGACAGCTGAGGCGAGTCGGAGACATGCGGTGAGCTCACCTGCATAGGCGTTATTGATCATGCTTTGTTTGTGGTCTTTTGCAGGCATGCCTGGCGCGTTTGCCAGGTCACGCCCCGACACCCTGCCGCTCACCTTGCATGACCTCCCCCACACTCTCCCTGCGGGACGCCCCTCCGTTGACCCTTCGTTCCGCCCCCTCACCCCCCCTCCAGCGCCCAAGCGCTGCGAGCCTATGGCGTGCGCCCACAGCCCGGCCCCATGCCGCGGCCCACCGCGAAGGCGCCCGGCCACGGGCGCCGTTGCCGGCTGGTGGTGCGCGCTGAGCTGGGCACCATGACCGAGAGCTTTGGGCTGCTGCTGAAGCCCGAGGTGGCGGCCATATTCAGCACAGGAGTAGCCGCGCTCAGGTGCGGGCGAGTCCGCCGTGGGCGGTCAAGCAGCTGCATGCAACCGATTGGCGTGTGGGAGACGTGTGTGTGCACAAGTGCAGCTGACAGGCGGCATGCACGGGTTTGGCGCAAGCTTCCGGCGTGGCGCAGTCGGAATCGGTGACGACGATGTGGTCGGTCTGAGCCCACCCGCGTTCCTGACCCGTGTGGCAGCGCGGCCCGCCGCGTTCACAGAAGCCGCGCTGGCATGGCCGTGCGCCGCCACCGCCCTCCTCCCCTCGGACACCTGAGACACCTCATCCACAGCATGCTGGGTGCCTGAACCCCACCGGCCACTCGGCTGCCTGGCCGCACATTGTTGAATCCCGCCCCCTGTGTGCAGTGCGGTGCTGGGGGCGTCCCTGGCTGAGGAGAAGAAGGCCAAGCTGGAGAAGGACGTGAGGGGCGGATCATGCT
>NW_014012142.1:12789-13977 GCF_000611645.1 Monoraphidium neglectum
GGGGGGGGGGGGGTGGGGGCGGTTTGTGGAGGGAGGTTGTCGCGCAGGGCAGCTGTCACATGGGGAGGGGCCGTCAGGGCGGGCAGCAAGGGGAGGCGGGCGCTGGAGGGTCCCCTCGCCCGCGAGGGCGGCTGCGGGTACGCCGCACAGCGCGCCTGGCGCAGGAGCTAGCCGTGCAGGTGCTGGGGGCGCCCCTGCCCGACCCAGGGTCCCATACTCGTTTCAAACCGTTTTGTTTGCCCCCAATCACGGACACCACGTTGCTGATGACGCGCAACACACTTGCCCCCGCCCTGTCAGTTTGAGCTGGAGCGCCGTGCGCGCATTGAGATGAACGAGATGGCCTCCATCGTGGCGCGGTACAGGTGGGTGCGGGGGGGGGGGAGGGTGTGTGTGTGTGTGTGAGTGCATGTGTGTGTGGATGGGGTGCGAACTGTCACAGTTTCTGAGGATGGGGGGCCCTCTCATCTGCGAGGGTAGCTCTTGCCATGGCGCAGCCTGAAACTGGGAGGGTTCAGCGACACAACACAGGCTCGGTGTGCAGGAAGGGAGGCGTGGGCGGCCAGCTGGCCGCGCCTGGCGCGGGGTGGCTGCTGCTCGGCTGGCCGGCTGCCGGCGGAGGCAGGCATAGATGCAGGGGGCATGCAGCAGTAGAGCAATGCGACCAACAGTACCACGCACGTGTGCACGCGCGCACACGGCACCCGTCCTCTCAGGGGCCCCCTCCTTGAGTCTGCTGTTGACCTCGAGCAGCGGCTCTGGCACGTGCTCACGCGCACCGGGGAGTGGACCCCCGGGGTTGACGCGCTGTGCTTTGAGGAGATCAGCTACACCATGTACACCGTAGCGCAGGTGGGCAGGGTGGGACACACAGGGTTTCAGGCTTCATGAGGGTCATGGTGGGTATGACAGGGAAGAGAATGTCTGCTGCTGTGTGTGCGTGTGTTGGGGGTTTCATTGGAGACAGTGAAATAGACAAGACCGATTCTTTCTGGTGTGAGCACAGCCCGGCGGAGCGGGTCGGTGGTGCTACGCCGCTGATGCTCTCCCCAAACAGGGTGCGCACCAGGTCTGACCATGCAGAAAAGCACCCACAAGTCCACAACACCCCCAGTCATGCGCCTGGGCCCCATACCCCTTCCCCCCCTTTCCACCCCGTCCCCACCGCGCCCTCTCCCAATTGCACGC
>NW_014012141.1:0-9986 GCF_000611645.1 Monoraphidium neglectum
CCCCAACCCCGCCCTCTCCACCCCTCCTGCCAATGCAGCTTCCTGACACGCCACTGCCGGCGCCTCCGCCACCTCTCCGCCGCGCCGCGCGGCGGCTGCTTCGGGCCCGGGCCTGGCCCCGCCATGTGCCGCCTCGCCGCGCTCTCCGGCCGCCACGTGCGCAGCATAACGCTGCTGGATGTGAACATCAGAAACAGAGACCTGCACATCATCGCCCTGTACTGCAGCGGGCTGCAGCGGCTGGCAGTCGGCGGGTGCGATTCAGGATCGGATTGGTGAAGCGTTTGTGTGTGTGTGGGGGGGTTGGGGGGATCACACAGGGACGAGCCGAGGGTCTGCCGGCGCGCATGGGGCGGAGGTGCATGGGGCGAGCCTTGATAGGGCTGCTGAAGGGGAGGGGCCAGGGCGCGCCGCAGCGCCAGCGGACGCCCGCGGCAAGCTGCGCCGGCCCGGACCGTACTCAGCTGCGCCCAGCAGCCACAGGCAGCGCACCCGCCGAGCCGCCCCGCGTGCCGGAGTCGCCGCTGCGCGTCCCGCGCTTCCGACCTGCCGGCCCCGCTGCCCGCTGGCCGGGCGCCAACCCAACACCGACTGCTTAGCAGGACGGCTTCCTTACCGGGCACCGGAGTCACGGCCGCCTCGCCGACCGACGCCGGCCTAGATGCAGTAATCTTCGGCTGCCGAGATCTCCAGTGCCTCTCCCTCTTCCGCTGCCCGCTCGTCACCGACGCGTCGCTC
Organism: Monoraphidium neglectum; assembly: GCF_000611645.1. NCBI lineage: Eukaryota > Viridiplantae > Chlorophyta > Chlorophyceae > Sphaeropleales > Selenastraceae > Monoraphidium > Monoraphidium neglectum. The sequence continues at coordinate 739 of NW_014012141.1, forward strand.
CTGAACCTGGCCGCGGCGCCGCAGCGGCTGCGTGCGCTCGCGCTGCACGCCTGCGGCGGTGTGCGCGCGGCGGGGCTGGCCGCATTCGTGAGGGGCGGGGCGGCGGCGCGGCTGCAAACACTTGAGGTGGCGGCGGCGGAGGAGGGCGCGGCGGGCGGCGGGGCCGCGGTCTTCACGGACGACGTCTGCGCGGCTGTCGCGGCGCACTGCCCGGCGCTGCAGGTGGCAGGATGCTTGCGGTTTTGGTTTCGTGCAGGGTATGCTTCGCGCGTGCAATCCCGTGTGTGTTGTGAGCTATAAGCGGCCTTGCGGCTCGAGGGCTCATCTGAAGAGTCCCAACCCACAGCGACGGTTTGTTTCCCCCAGTTGACCCCGGCCCAAATCAAGCCCTTGTGACAGCCCCAGCTGGGACCAACCCGCATTGCGCAGCCGCCCCACGACTCGCCCCCTACGAGCACCACTCCTGCTGCCCTTCACCACGCCCCAACCTCCGCCAGCCTGCCAGGCCCCCCATAAAAACCGCGCACCCGCGCCTTGCCGCAACTCAGCTTCCCACCGGGAACCCCGCCCTCTACCCCGAACCCACCCCTCAATAACTCAACCCTTGCCGCCAACTCCCTCACTGAGCACATTCCCCACCCCCACACCCACACCGGCACCCACACCCACACCCAAACCCACACCCAAACCCACACCCGCACTCATCACCCCCCAAGGCCCTCACCCTCTGCGAGGAGCGCCTGCACCGCCCCGCCCTCGGCGCCGCCGCCCTCTCCGCGCTCGCCCGCGCCCTCGGCCCCCGCCTGCTGCACCTGGACTTAAATTCAATTGAGGCGGGCGACGCGTTTCTGGGTGTCCTTGCGGGTTCGTGCCCAAACCTGCTGACCCTGTCCCTGTGCGACGCCGCGGCCGGCGGGGCGGGTGTGGCGGCGGTCGCGGGGAAGTGCCCGGGCCTGCGGCAGCTGCGGGTCGCCGGGCGCGCCCTGCACGCGTGGCACCTGCCTGCGGAGCAGGCGCCGCCCGGTGAGCGCGCCCGCCTCGCACGCACGCCCTCGCACTCGTGTACCCCGCACTCGGCGGGCGGCGGGCTGGAGGGGGTGCCGGGGTCGCGCCGGGGCGGCGCCCGCATGACGGCCCTCCTGCATCCGAGGTTGCTTGCGCCTCCCCTGCCAGCCCTGGACCACTGGACCATAGCCCAGCCCTGCTAACAACCGGGCGTGGTCACGAAGCAGAGGGGATCCCCCCTTCCATCCATCTCAAAAGCCCAACTGACAAGGGCCGCCCCTCACCACCCATTGTGGACGACCCACGCGCGCACGTCATCGCTGCACGCAGGCCTGACTGTGTCGGACCTGCTGGACATCTCGGGCCACTGCCGCCACCTCACAGCACTGGAGTTTACCGGGGTGTCTCCAGACCCCGAGCCCCTAGAACCCCCGCGGCCCGCGCAGCCGCGGCGCCTGGAAGAAGCCCTCAACCCACGACCCGTTGACCCGGAGGGGCGGGGACACGGCGGCCTGCACGGCGGCGCCGGCTCCCCCGGGGCGTCTGCCAGCCACAGCGGGGCCGCGGCGGCGCCGGGGGCGACGGAGCCCGCGCCCGCCCCCGCGCCGCCGCTGCTGGCGCCGGCGCTCTGGGGGGGCCTGTCTCGGCTCGCGCTGGACTGGCTTAGGGCCGAGCCGGGGGCCGTGCAGGGGCGCCTGGCCGCGGCGCTGGCGCACTGCGGGGCGCTGCGGCATCTGAGCCTGGCGGGCTACCAAGGTGACGTCACCGAGGTGAGGCATGACATCACCGCGGCGCCCAGGGCGCTTTCGGTTCTCTGAGCCCTAGCCGTGGCCGGTGATTGCAAGTGGTGTTCTCGTAGCTCGTTTGTGGCGGGCGCAGGTGCTGGCGAGGGGGCCGGCTGTCATCGGCGGCCTCTGCCGGCCAACCGCGTTGCCATGTGCGCAAACCGACTTTGAACCCCGACGCACAATGCACACGTGAACACTCTCAGAAAGAGCTCACGCGCCCTCATGCCCCTGAATCCGTCCCTCTGTCCCCCCTTGGCCCTTCCCAGCTCCTCGCCGCGCTGTCCTCGGCCGGGGCCCCGCTCGGGTCCGCGTGTCTCGTGCACGCCCGCGTGTCCGACGCCGCCCTCGCTCTGCTGACGTCATCGTTTGCGTCATCCCTGGTGACCCTGAGGCTGGCTTCCTGCCGGGCAGTTACTGACCAGGGGCTGGCTGAGCTGCGGAAGCTGCCGCGGCTGGAGATGCTCGATTTGTACCAGGTGAGCCGTGGGGGTGGGGTTGGGGGTTGGGGTGCGTTGGTGGGTTGTGTGGTAGGGGTGTGGGTGAGTTTTGGTGTGATGGTTGGTTGGCTGGCTGGCTGGCTGGGCGGAGGGTTTGAACATGGACGGGGGAAGCTGCCCAAGAGTCTCATGTAGGGGACATGGACATAAGCCGTACACCCAGGTGCGGGGGGAATGAGTCAGGGGCTTGGGGAGATGACTGGGTGAGCACGTCCTTCGTATGGGGCGCTGGCCGGGTGTGTGATGCCGCCCCAACTGCCCATTTGAGGAGACGTTTCGCGTAATGGGCCTGGCAAGCAAATCGGCTCATACGAGCGGGCGACTTTTGAGAGGGCAGGGAGGTGGCGGGTTGGTGCGGGGAAAGCAGCGGTGCGACTTCTCCGAGTGGTCCGCAGGATCCACTGGCAGCGAGGCCGTGTGTTTGCTGGTGGCCTCCCCCTGCTGAGCTGCAAGGGCGCCCCGCTCTGTGTTGGACCCCCAACACCCCAAACCCTGAACCCCAAACTCTATACCCGAAACTGTTCTCAACCCTGCCGGGCCCCAGGTGCCGTCGGTGTCGGCCGACGCCGTCGCCGCGCTGGTCACGTGAGCGGCACGCGTCGCGTAAGATTGACACGCGCGCCTGTTACAGCCCGGCGGTCGCGGCAGCAGCCATGATGCAGGCCTAGGCAGCCTTGCAATGATGCCGGCATCTGTTAGTCCTGTCGACGTACAGCCCTTGCCGCGCTGTGCTGTGCCTGCAAGCAGGCTCGCAGGGCGCCTGCTGCCACCGCGCACTCTCAACCCCACCCATGCCCCTCCCTCGCGCCCTCCGCCCCGCACTTGCTCTGTATGCACCGCAGCGCCGCGCCCGCCCTGTCCACCCTCTACCTCGGCCACCACACCGCGGCCAGCTCCCGCCCCGCCGGCGCCGACATGCACCTCGCCCACGTCTACGCGGCCGCGGAAGCCCGACGCCGCGGCGGCGGGGCGCGGGTGTGGGTGATGATGCGCGACCTTTCAAACGACGAGACGCATCAGGCGCGCGCCGCGGCGCGCGCGGCGGCCGTCTGCTGATCATGTCACCTTTGTGGGGGCGGCTGCTTCACCACCTCATGGGTGTCGAGTGATGACGTCACACCACGATGCGGTCTGCTGTCTTCTGCTGCGGCCTGCCTGCCGTGAGTATCCAGGCGTACAGCTGCGCGCAGGGCTGGCTGGACAGCGTATGTTATAAATGTCGTATGCACGTAACAAACGTACAGCCATGCGCAATTGTGTCGACTTCCACAGCTGACCAGCCGGCGCCTCCGTCGCCTGCATGGGCCTGCTCACCCTGGTGTGTGCCTCTCGCGGCAGGGAGGTACAAAACCTGGTCGATAAGCCACGAGTGGGATCGCGCAGCGCCCAGCTGTGGTCCGAGCCCTTTTCGACCGCGCCTCCCCTGGTGCTTGCACCACTTTTTTGTCGCGAAGGCAGGGTGCGCCACTTGGCTGTGGCGGCCGCAGGTCGCCGCCCTGGGCATGCAGCCGCGCTGCGCCCTGGCCGCGACGCCTAGGCTATGGCTTCCGGGTCCCTGTTGCCTGCACTCGCTCACGCCTGGCTGCGGGCGATGCCCTCTGATTGGCCTCATGTAAACCAGTGTCGTGTCCTTTCAGGCAGCGCCGCACTACCACGGGGTGAGGTGGAGGGGTCCACCGTGATCTCTGTCAACTCTCTGCTCAAGTGGTCTCCCTTTTTTAGCAGGACCCGCACAGCAGATGCCACGTTTGTGCGTCCGTTCATCGGCTGAATCCCCGTTTAAGGCTTCAGGGGCTGAAGGTTCTATTCAAACCAGGGCAATCACTTGATGTGAGTGGCACCCACTAGGAAGCTGCCACACGTCTGAGGACCCAGCTGCTCAGGAGCCCTCCTGCTACCATTCGCAGACGACACTAAGCAATCAACACCCTGGCTCAGAAAATCAACAGACCTTTACATCAAAAGGGAGACAATGCACGAACATCAATCACACGGCACTAGTGCATACATCAATTGTACACTGTGTCACGTACAACCAGTGGTGCTTCTGAGTGGCGATTGCAATCACGCACAATTGTTTTCCTGCAACAGCCTGCTGATGCACATGTCCTATGTGTAAACATATCAGCCGCTCCTGCACCCCGCTGGCACCCACTCTGTCGCATCGCCCAACCATACCCGGTCGCACAACGAACTTCACATGTGCGCGCAGGCCACATACATGGAAGCACCTGCTGGCCCCCAGACCCTCACTGATGCATGGCAGTCATCAATGCCCAAATCCGGGCCCGCCGTTGAACGGGCCGCGGCCGTTGTAGGGGCCGCCGTTGAACCCCCTGCGGCCGCCCCCGATGCGCCTGCAGTCGCGGCTGTCGCGGCCCAGCAGGTTCGAGTTGAAAATGGCGCCCAGAGGGTACCAGCCCCCGTTTGCCCTGCGGCGGGCAGTTTGAGCAAGGGGCAGAGGCGGGAGCGCCGGGCGGAGGCCGGGGCAATAACATTGCGTGTTGAAAGAAGAGCAGTTTTCCCATGCATCCTCATATGGAGTTGGCCCAGATTGGGGCAAGTTGCGTCCAATCAATCTACTCCTTGAAAATGCCGGCTCGGCTAGGGTGTTGGCAAGATGCTGCAGGGGCTGTGCTGAACATGAATGGCTTGTGCGAAGAAGCAGGGTTGAAGGGCCCCGCAAGAGCACCTGACGCAGCTGCCCGTTGCTCACCAGGCAACCTCGACCCAGTTGTTGTTGACATTCACCCAGGGGCGGTTGTTGCGGCACACGATGGTGTTCCTGCGCAGGTCGTACGGCTGCAGGGGGGCCAAGGCATGGCATAGATTACAGGGAGTGACAGCGGAAATCTTCAAGGGCGGCGGTTGATGTCACGCGCGGCAGGGTCCCAGCAACACACCGCAATGGATCACCCTGCTCCGGAGCAGCCATCGGTGGTGTGTTTCGATCCGCAGTGGGCGCTCTCCATGGCGCACGCGCCACGTCCACCCTGCAAGCATTCACGCATGCTCACGTTGTATCCCCTCCTGATAATTACGGCCTTGAGGTCACGGCCTGGCAGCATAACAGGAGGGGAGCCAGGCGTTCATCATGCTCACGTCAGGACGTCACCCAGCGACGCGTGGGGAATAGGCGCATTGTCGCAACGTTGTGTCCGACAATCATCGGAGTGCGCTTGATCCCAATGTCACCCGCGAACTCAGGCGTCCTGTCACAGCCATCCGAGTGAGCACTGCCACGACCGGTGATACGGCTCTGGTGGCCCCAGCGTACCGGAGGAGCTTGCATGTGCCGTCTGGAATGTCAGACACGCGATCAGAAGCACGCACACCACGCGCGAAGACACTGTGAAGCTCGCCATTGTTGCGAGATCTGTCGTCCCGAGCACGCGAGCAACTCAGTAAAACAGCGTGCGTAGCAGCATATAAATTGCAGCATACAAATTAATTGCTTGAAGTTGAGTCCGCTGCCTCCATGTCAAGAGGGAGTGACGTCGAAGCTCCTGGCAGGCAGCTGGCAACTGCGTCAGTGATGACAGATATTGAAGGATGTAGTAGTGCGGCTGTGAAGTCCTGAAATCGTCATCCTTCTGCCGTGGGAGCTCGTGATACAACCAGCAGGTCATGAGCCGCAGCTACAAAACTGCCAACTAACCAACGCCGGCATCTCTCCACCCAATCATGGCGAGTAAAGGACCCTCTTTCAGACTGAGTCATGCTTTGTAACTATGTTCACTTTGCATGCCAACAGAGGCTGATCGTCCAAGCTGTGTCGATTGCGTTTCGGCTTGCTGCCACCCCCTCCTTGCACTCATTCTGGCTGACGTGAGTGGGCGCATTCCAAACTGCCTTCGGCCACCTGATTCAATTAAAAAAGGATTTGGTGAGAAAGGGCCTCCATCAAATGTGAATATGCTCAGCCTGGTGGGCCGAAACGTGCAGAAGGTCGGATTCGATGGTGGATGTGGGTGATGGATCCCAGACCCCCCTGCCCCTGCACCACAACCTCTCAACTTGAGCAAATGTCAATCGGGCCCTGAAGTTCTCTTACCGTATCATTATCAACCGCCTGGGACCTCATGGCTGGCGCGACAATTGCTGGCGACAGCGCTCTGCTCGCGACACGTGCGTTGCTCAGCAGGTGCCGCATCGTCACATCACAATGTGCAGAAGTAGGGCTGTGAGCAAATTCGAGCGAGAGGCGGGCACTGTTGTTGACAGTAGTTGCTGTCAAGTATCAACATCAATCCTGATGACGTTGGCCACAAGCAAGCAAGCGGCCAACCCATCACCCAGCGCAATACACAAGTGTCCCCTAGCCTTCTCAGGCCGGCCCTGCCCGGTGCAATCAAACTCCCAACACATCCATTTTCGTCCCCCCTCGGCCCCTACGCGCCGCGCCGCCAGCGCTAACTTCCCTCCCTGCTGCCTGGAAGCATTTGCACCCGCTGAAGTCTCAGCTGCGTGCCCTGGCGCTCTTATTTTGCTGCTGCTGCGGCCGGCCACCCAACGCAAGCCGCCAGCCGAGTGCCCCGTGCGATCACCATCGCACGCGCGTGCTCTGCCGCACCTGAGACACGTAGCGTGCTTGGATGCCATGCTGGCAAAGATGATGGCACTCGCCACGCCGCAGCCGCTACCCGTGCGGTAGATGAGGCAGAGCGCTCCATCACGGAGGGTCTTGGGAGCTCTGTCGTGCACTCTCATGTGGATACCGCGGTTGTGAGTGCCACCACGTATGGAGTTGCAGAACAGCACAGCCCAGAGAACGAAGCAGAGAGCATACACCCTCTGCATACCCCACACTGCACACAAGCACGAGCTTTGCGCCAAGAGCAGTGCACCTCGCAAATGTCACGCGACTCACGGCCGCTACCCCTCGCCGGTGAGCAAAAGATTGTCACGCATCAAGGGGCGGGCGGCCCTGTGGTGCGCTCACCCTCGGGGCGGCTGCAGCTGCGTGATCCACTGCCGGCTGGGTGCACTGCACTGCGCTGCACCGAGCTGGCAGCTGGTTGAGTTGCAGCTGCACACTGCTGGCTGACCTGCTGGACTGTATTGCCACTCACTCGTAATCGACATGCCTGCGACACGGACAGCATGCATATTTACAATAAGATGAGTGATGCAGATGTGAGTGTAGAAATCGCGCAGTGTGAGCCGTTGCGGCTGCGCCCTGCCACTCGGATGGCGGCTAGGGCGGAGCGTTGCGCAAGAAGAACGCTTGGAAAGCCAAAAAGAATGCCCGACAGGAGCTGCGGCCAAACAGGTGGATGATGAGGCCGCAGCCGCTCAACGAAAGCGGCATGGCTGGATTGTCTATGACAGCCGGCGCCCGCACCGGCGTGCGCGGAAAGGGGGCAGGCGCAACCTGCGCGCGTGCGCCTGGTGCGTTGTGTGGGGTGGGTCAGTACAGCATTGGTGCGCAGCACGTGGATTCGTCCCACTGCTGTTCCATTCGCCAGTGGCGGCAAGAGTGGATTCCAGCCTCCGCAATGGCACCGACGTGAGTCCCCACGCCGTGCGGTGCGGCCCCGTTAGCAGGCAGGCAGAGGCTGCGGGCGCCCCACTGCCAGGCCCAAGAAGCGTGCACAGCCGCGGCGCGGCGGTGGAAGTCTCGAGGCGCGTGCGCGAGGGAGGAGGCATCACCCTCTGGTGGGGCTCTGGCACATTTCGAGGTGTGCGTGTTTTTCTGGTCGCCATGCATGTGCAGATTAACGCAGTTTGAAGCAGAGACGTGATAATGGGGGGGGAGGAATAGGAAAAAATGGGCTGCATGGCATCTATGGTTGAAACGAAAGAAGAAATCAGGCTGATTGAAAAACGGGGCCGGCATTGGCCGCGCCGCAGCCGTGGCCTGTGGATGGCGGCCAGTGCTGGGCCCTGCCAATCGCATGGGCGCCTGTCGTCTGCATCGTGAAAGCTGCGTGTCTATCTTCATGCACAGACCCGCCGCCCGTCCTCGCCACCCCATACCAACTGCAAGGACTGGCTAAGGGAAGGCACATAAACAGCGGCTCGCGCGGAAGACTCGCCCCGCCACGCCGACGTGCCTACGGCCGGCGCGCCTCGACCCTGCCGTCCCCGCCCGCACGCCGCCGTCTCCCAGCGGCGCGCGCCTCAGCTCCAGATCGCGAGCACGCACATGCAGGCCGCGCCCATCAGCAGGCCGCCGATCATGCCCAGCCGCAGGCGCGCCTTCACCACCAGGTCCTCGCGGCTGAACTCCTCAGCAATCAGCTGGTACATGGAGATGTAGCTGCGGCGGTTGGGGGCGGAGAGAATTGCATGGGAAGAAGGGAGGTCAGAGGTTTGATTTTGGGGGCAAAGAAGAAGGGGTTTGTAGGAGGAACGGGACGAGGGCACGGAGGGGAGAGGTTGGTGCTCCGACGCGCGCGCAACCAAGCGTGCGAGGCAGCTTCCCGGGCAGGGGAGACAAGGGCGCCAGCTTTTGAAACGTGGAGCGCTGGCTCCAGCGTTGCGTTCAGCCGCGCAGCAGGCCACCAGCTGCAGACTTCAGCACCCCATCACATGCGCGAGCGCACATTCCCACTCCCAAGCTCAACCTCGCCCCTCCGCCCTTCCCCGCCCCCGGCCGCTCACAGCAGCATGCCGCCCGACACGCCGTTGAGCGTCCCCTGCACCGCCTTGCTGGTCACGCCGTCGTGGTCGTACGTCGCGCTGGCCGCGATGCCGATGGCAATGCCGGCGCTGGTTGTGAGTGAGTAGAGCACCACCATGGCCACCTTCTTTGCGAGGCGGAAGTGGGTGAGGGCGAGCACTGTGCCGAGGGACATACCCTCCAGGCCCTGGTGGACGATGAGGGCGACCTGAGGGGTTGTTTTGGGGGGGAGACAACGCGGTGTGTGTGCATGAGTGTGGATTCATGTGTGTGTGTGTGTGTGTGTGTGTGTGTGTGTGTGTGTGTGTGTGTGTGTGCGCGCATGTGTGTGTG
>NW_014012141.1:10471-14251 GCF_000611645.1 Monoraphidium neglectum
GTGTGTGTGTGTGTGTGTGTGTGTGTGTGTGTGCGCGCATGTGTGTGTGTGTGTGTGTGTGTGTGTGTGTGTGTGTGTGTGTGCGCGCGCGCGCGCGCGCGTGCGTGTGCGCGTTTGAAAAAGGGAGAGGGAGAGATAAGCCAACCTGCACCGGAGCTGGGAGGGAATCAATGCACGCAGTGGTCTGCCTGTGCACAGCCCCTCCCACGCAGTGGCACGCGCCGCCGTCCGGCGGGGCAGCCTCGAAACCCAAGGCAATGCACCCCCGTGTTTTACCCACCATGAGTACAATGACCAGCTGCCGCTCGCTGGTGATGACGCCCACACCCACACCAATGATGATGCTGCGGGCAAGAACACGATTCAAAGGTCCAAGACCCGAGGAAAGAGCAAAGGGAGGGGGATCGGTCACCGACTGCCGCAGCGGGGGCCGCCGCAAACCATCCTGCGCAGACGGGCGCGCCGGCCGGGAGCGCCACAGCCCCAGCCCCAGCTCTCGACGCCCTTACCAGGCAGGCCCCACGAGCGGCCCGCCCGCCAGACCCCTTCCATGCATTGCCTCCCCACCGGCCCAGTCAGAAGCGCCAACTGCACACCGGCCCCGCCCTCTCGTGCCCGGCCGCGGCAGCGAAAACAACCGCCCCTGCCCCGCCAGGCGCGAAAAACAAACCATCAGGGACGCACCTGTGGAAGATGCACCCCAGTTCCATGGTGTACGCCGTCACCCGCTGCTTCACATTGCCCAGCGCCCCGGCCGACCCCAGCCACCGCTGCGCCGTCAGGCTGCTCGTGCAGGAGTGCGTGTGCGGCGCATGCGCGGCGGCGCCCTCCTCGGCCGCCGAGATCAGATCCTTCGCCGAGACGGCGCCCTTTTCGGCCGCGTCGTCGCCGCTGTCATTGTGGTGGTTGCTGTGGTGGCTGTGGCCGTGGTCGTGGGACCCCTGGTCATCTGCATGGGTGTGGGCATCCCCGCCCGCATGAGCATGCAGCTCGCGCTGGTGCGCCGCCGCCGCCGCCGCAGCCTGGGGCTTCCCACCGCCGCCGCCACCGCTGCTGCCGTGGCTGTGACCGTGGCCGCAGGCGCTCCTGAGGGCCTTGACCGTGGCCGCGCCGCCGCCACTGCTGCCGCTGCCGGAGGCCACGCCTGCGCGCAGCTGCTCCTTGTAATCCTGTTTGGGGGATTGGGTGGCCGCACATACACATACGCAATACACCTTCATGTGTACATATACACGTATCTACAATTACATGAGCACATGTGCACTCAAATCTACAGCAGCACACGAGGAAAAACCAAGACGGCTTTCCCGGCAGACCAATCAGCTGCCCAAGGATCAAACCCTGTCCCGACCCCCGTCGCCAGCCAGCGGCCGCGGGCCGGCGCGGCGCGCCCCGCGCGCCCCCACAAATATGCAATGCGCCCGGCGCGGCAGCCGGGCGGGCGCACCTTTGGCGCCCACAGGGCCGTCAGGGAGGAGTCCATTATGACCAGCGCCAAGATGCCGACCAGCACGGCCACGCCGCCAATAGGAAAGTCGACGATCTCCGATAGCTCCATGACCGCCTCTGGGATGATGTGGACCTGGCGGATGGGGTAAGATTGGGAAGTTGAGGTGGCGGGGGCGTGTGGTGTGTGGGTGTGGTACGTGTGTGTACGTGTTTGTGTTTGTATGCGCGCGCATGTGTGTGTCTGTGTGCACAGCAGTGTTGAGTGTGCTTTGAGTGAGCAGCTGCTAGTGAGGCCTGGCATGCGCCATGCCAGCATGCATGAGCGGACCAAGCAAGCGTGTGGAATGGCGCGGGTCAGGGCGCAGCGCATGGGGCGCCGGGGGTTCAGCGACCGCGGCGCGGCGCGGGGCGCACCAGGGCGAGCGCGAGGATGATGCCGCCGGCGAACGCGCGTGCTATCCGCGCAAAGGGCGCGTCTGGGCTCTGGAACGCGCGCAGGAAGAGCGGCGGGAGGCCGCATAGCAGCGCGCCGGCGGCGATGGCGAAAATGGCGACAATTCGGACGTCCAAGGTGCTGCGCCGGGGTAAGGGGGGTGGGGGGGGGAGGGCCATCGCTGTTCTGGGGTGCTGGGCGCGGCGGCGGCGGCGGCGGCGGCATGATGGCGAGGCGGATACTTGAGGGATGAGTCGGAGGGCGCGCCGTGCCGCTTTGCGGCCTGCCAACCCATCCGACAGGTGTCAGCTGTCGCACGCACGCACCCGCGGTCGGCGCCCGCGGCAGCCTCGTGCTCCTCTAGGGGGTGGTCGGCGTCTGCGGCGCCGCTGGTCTGCAAGTGGCCGAGGCCCATCAACGCTCTCCGTGCCGTCAGCATAGCGTCCTGCGCGTCCATCACCGCGCCCGCCGCGTCGGCCGCCGCTCGTCGCCGAGGGCGCGTGGGGATGTCGCGATGTTGGAGAGCTGAGTGCGTGGCGCCCCGGTGCTGCTGCTGCAGCCGCAGATGTACCAATACAATGAGACTTTTTAGAGCTGATCCACGAGGGTTTGCGGGCCAACAACAACAAAAGTTGAAGACCGCCAATGAGGCGAGAGTGCGAGACTGTGGTGGCGGGGATCTGCGGCGAGTTTATGCACGCGGGTCACTTATCAAATCTGATAAAATTGATTGCGATCGACCCGGGGGCCTTGGAGCTCAGTGCGTTCCAGGCGGCGCTGCGGTCACCGCAGTGTGTACGCCGATGTACTCCGCCATACGCAGGCGGCGCTTGACGCGCCGGTGGCCTAGGCACGGCCACCCAGAGGTCCAATACCTCTCAAAAAATACCTTTATTTCATTGAGCCTGTCCGCCAAGCCCAACTCGCTCTGCCGGTCCAGGCGCGGCCGCCGCTGCCCCCCATTGCAGGTTTGGGTCAACCAACCCCACAGCCACCCTCGCCTGGCGGCTGGCCCTGACTGTCCCCTGCTCACTACATCACCGGTTTCCTGACCCGCAAAAGTATGCTGAGATCGCAATCTGGGGCCCTGTGCGTGGCATTCGTTGCGTGTGGTTGCATGCTCTCACAGCTTGCAGGCAGGGCACGTTTGCATTCCCCCCAGGGCTGCCGCCGCCGCCGCGCCGTCGACAGGGGACCGATCCCGGAACACTGGTGCAGCGGGCGGGGGTGTCGAGGAAACGCGGTACATTCGGCATCTGAGACGGCGCCCCGGGCTCCAGGGCTGAGCGCTCAGCGCTGCCCCGCCGCCACACGCATCCCCTCGCTGACTCAGCATGGCTGGCTGCCATTAGACGGGCCGCTCGCTTGGCATCTGCCCAGGAGTGCGACGCGGCCCCCCCCCCTCCAGGCGCAAACATGTTACAGATATACAGGACCTGCATGCTGGGAGCCTCTGGCGTCCCCGCTGAAACCAACGCAACAAAGAAAGGTGGCGCCCCAGCTGGCACACCCCCCTCCTGTCGCGCGCCGCTCAGCCAGTCGTATCGGGCAACGGCCTGTTCCGCAGATCTTGAAGATCTTCAGATCTCCAGATCTGGCCTGGGTGCCTGCAGATCCTCACAAGATGAACTTCGACAGGTCCTGCTTCTTCAGCAGCGCCCCCACCTTGTCGCGCACGACCGCCGCATCGACGACGTGCGCGCAGCGCCCGCCGCCGCCGGCCGCGGCCGCCTCCGCCACCTGCGCCGTTGGTAGCGTGTGCGTGTGCATCGCGTCTGGGCGTCTAAGCATGTATGTGTTTGTTTGTGTGTGTGTGTGTGTGTGTGTTTGTGTGTGTGTTTGTGTGTGTGTGTGTGTGTGTGTTCCTAGAAGTGTGAATGTATTCATGAGTGTTTGAG
>NW_014012140.1:0-3374 GCF_000611645.1 Monoraphidium neglectum
TTCCTTGACAGAACCCCCTCCAACCGCCCTCCCCCTCCTCCACCTAAAATCAAACAGGCGTTCCTCCAGCGCGCCACGCGACCGCCGTCCGCAACAGACACCCTTTCGCGCATCCCCCTTCTCCAGCCCCCGACCAAGAACGCCTGCGCAAACGGCGGCGCAAACGGCGACGCACACGGCGCCGCAGACGGCGGCCGGAACGGGCGCGTCGGCGGCGCTGCCGACTGCGTGCGCGGGCCCGGGGCGATGGTTGATGTGGCGGCGGCGGCCGCCGCGGATTTCGGAGTCGAGATGGACACCATCGTGGAGAGGTCCCTGAGCGGGGCCAGCGGTGCCGGGGGCGATCCGGCGGCTGCGGGTGGCGGCGACACCGCAGTATGCCCGTAGTCAACGGGTGCGACGGAGGGCGGGCCGCTGCTCGTTCCCTTTATTTGTATGGCCCACTTCTCTGTTGCAGCGTCTGAGCATCATCTCGCTCATTTGCAAGGCCGCCCCCTCCAATCAGTGACCCGCGGGCCGGGGCCATCGCCCTTGCTCCTACTGCGGTGCTGACGTCATCACTCCTGTGAGACCAAGCACGACCCCGTATCCCGTGGTCCTCGGCCGAAGCGCCTCCCTTCACCCTCCTCCCTGATTACCCTCAAGCGCTCTTGTTTGTCTTGCGTGCCGCAGCTTCACTCGGTTGCCCCGCCGCCCAACCGGCACATCGCACAGGCGGCTGTTTTGGCGCGGCTCTCAAACGCATGCCGGTCGTAGCTGTGATGCCGAGTATCGCGTTCCCTAGCACTAGCGGCATTTTGCATGCGGCCGCTTGCTGCTCGCAAACCAGGTCCACGCACCAGAGACGCGTGCCGGCGTGCATAGGCCTATCACCCACAGCGGTTTGGATGAGCCTGCCCACGGAAACAAAGAAGGGCAACGTGGGGGATTTGGGGCAGCCACAGCCCCTGTTGCGGGCCCGCAAGCCCGCCGACAGCTTGAGCTGCAGCGGGCACGCGCCTCAATGTGCCTCACATTGCATCGAGTGACGCGGCCGCCGATGTTCTGTGATCGCGTTGTGCAGATGATTGACAAATGGATGCATGTATGCATGTATGTCTCTATGTGCGTATGAACGATGGTACGATTGATAGATGGATGGTACCGTTTTAATCTGCGACCTAGATGTGCCCGGGGGTTTTGAACGCACCTGCCTCTCCCTCCCCCTCTCCCTCTCCTCTTCCGTGCACCAAGCGGTAAGCCTCAAGCCGGCAGGCCGGCTGCCTGGCTAGAGCGATTTTCCGGGGCCGATAGCTGCCTGTGGCCCAATCGCAGCAGTCCTGCGCCGCCGCACATGCGAGCCCCTTGCAGTGCAATGCCGTGGACCAGGCTGACCCACGTGCGCATGCTTAACACTCGCCACGCTCCTTAAGCAGCCACCAACAGATGTTTTTCGAATTCGATGTGTTTCATAACCGCGCCTGCAATGTGCATCCTGTGCACATCCTGCAACACAACGCCAGCACAGCGCCCCTTTGTTGCCCAACGCACGCCGCGGCCGCCCCGTCACAGACAACCCCCTGCAGGCAGGCGGGCGCGGCCGCCCTCAAAACATGCACACAATCGGCCCTCTTGGCAGCTTAGGCGCTCGGTTGCCGCGGCCGACACTGCACAACAGTTGACAGCGCCGCAGGTCGCAGCCGCCCGCGGCTGCGTTGCTGCAACCCCCCCCCCCCATCTCTGCCAACGGGCCCTCAATACATGGCCGCCATCACTGCTTGCACTGCTGCTTGACAACTTTCTGCCCAGCCACCGACCCCTGCTCCCCTGGCAAGCCAATCACAGACAGCCCTCTGCCACAACGCACGCAAAGTCCTTCCGCACAGCGCGCCCCGCGACCAACTGACCGCGCGCTATGATGGGATGCAGGCGCCGCGCCTGGCTCGCTGCTCGCAGCTTCCCAAGGACGCGCCTTGCTGCCCCCTTCCTGGTCGCTTGCCCTTTAACCATGGCTGTCGCCACACCACCCGCCAAGATTGTGTCGCATGGAGGGGTGGCGCTCCTTGATAAAATGTACTGTAACAAACGCTCGATGGCGACCAAAAATTGCTCTCCCAGTTCACATGGGGCGCCGTTCAGCGCACGCACACATGCAAACGGCGCGCATTGGCACCGGCAACACCACACACGCATGCAGGCGCCCTACCCACTTGCACAAAATTGCGCCTTACACACGCCCACGCCACCACCAGACAACAGCGCCGGGCCGTCCGTTGCACCGACCCGGGGGGGGGGGGACCCGCCAAAGTGACGCATTCTTCGCAAGGGGTCAACGGCCCGCCGCCGCGGCGCAGGTGGCCGCTCCTCCCCGCCAGATCAGCAGCTCCTCCCCGTCCACCGCAACCGCCGCCACGTCGTCGTCCCGCTCCCCGCAGAACGCGACGCCCGTCAGGCAGCAGCCCAGCGCTGCAGCCGACAGCAGCGGCGCGGGGGCCTGTGCTGCGGAAGCGGCCGCCGCGGCGCCGGCGCCGCTGTTCGAGCGCGAGAGCTGGCAGCTGGGGAGGCGCCAGACGCCGATCGTGGAGTCCTCTGAGACGGAAGCGATGACGTCACGGGTGGGGTGCATGTCGAGCGCGGCCAGCCAGCGAGAGTGGGCCTGAATTTCCCACAGCGGCGCGCCGTCGCGCTGCGGGGGAAAAGAGCGGGATCCAAGAGCGGGTTCGTCAAGCGGGAGATGAGCTCGTGATCGACTGCGCCGTCAAGAGGATGGTGTTGATAGGGGACAAAGGACGGCGGGGAGCGGGTTCTCATGTCCAGACCTGCACCCGCCCCTGTGGCTCAGCGGCCAGCCCAACGGATAATGCAGCTCATCAACACAGCCGATTCCCCTCTCCAGCTCATGCATGCATGCATGTGTGCAGTGCCACGACGCGCTGGACACCAGCCACAGGCTCTGGCCAAATCCTCCGCAGTCCCCGCCCATCCCTGCCTTCCCAGCGCGCAGTTTTCAGTCCTCACTCCCCGCATCGGCACCACCCACCATCAAATACCCATGAACGGCGCCGTCCGCACGCCCGGCCACGAGCAGCCCGCAGCGCACCGCCACCCCGACCACCGCCGCGCCACAGCCGCCGCCGCCGCTGCTGCCAATTCCCAAAGCCTTCTCATAGCCCGCACCCTTGTCGCCGCGTGGCGCCCACACGGCGATCGCCCCGCCCTCGTCCGCGCTCACGAGCTCCCGCCCCTCTCCGGGCCCCAGCTGCGCCCCCGCCGCGCCGCCGCCGCCGCGGGCGCCGGGGCCGAGGCCGCGGCGCGACTGGAACGCTGATCCAAGAGCGGCGACAGGCGAGGCGTGGGCGCCCTCCAGCGCCGCCGCCCATTGGAAAAACGGCGGG